>NC_091291.1:112697754-112830799 GCF_032444005.1 Ranitomeya imitator | reverse complement strand
GCGCTCACTCTGCTGTGATTTCAGTTAGGGACAGGACGCTGTGTTCTAACTGAGGGCCAGTTGAGCTAGCTAATTGCTTTATTTTCCTTTCCAAAGGCTAATTTAGCAAAACGCTGTGTGTTCTTCACTGTTCACCTTGCTCTTGCCTTGCAGCGCTGTTTTAACAGCGTTCTGCAAGGTCTCTGTGTGTGTGTGTGTGTGCAGCTCACTCTGTAGTCTGTGTGCAGCCATATACCCGGTTGTATTCAGCTCAGGGGGGGTTCACACTGCCTCACACAGTTGTTCTTTTTTGCTCTTAGTGCAGCCTGCTGCACATTTTTTCTCAAATTTCCTATTAGTGTTTTTCCACCAGTCTCCAGCTCTATTGTGGAAAAACACTACATAGGATAACCTAGAGGGGGGTTTTTGGGCCTTGCAGCGCCGTTTACGGCTGTCTGCACGGTCTCCGTGTGAGCCCAGCTCGCCCTGTAGTCTGTGTGCAGCCATAGCCGGTTGGATTCAGCTCAGGGTTCGTTACTGGCTCATACCTTGAGAAAAATTTTCCTTTTTTTCAAATAGTGCAGCCTGTTTAAAATTTGAAAAAAAAAAATTCCTATTAGTGTCTTTCCACTCGTATCCAGCTAAATAGTGGAAAAACACTATATAGGATAACCTAGAGGAGGGTTTTTTGGCCTTGCAGCGCCGTTTACGGCTGTCTGCACGGTCTCCGTGTGAGCCCAGCTCGCCCTGTAGTCTGTGTGCAGCCATAGCCGGTTGGATTCAGCTCAGGGTTCGTTACTGGCTCATACCTTGAGAAAAATTTTCCTTTTTTTCAAATAGTGCAGCCTGTTTAAAATTTGAAAAAAAAAATTCCTATTAGTGTCTTTCCACTCGTATCCAGCTAAATAGTGGAAAAACACTATATAGGATAACCTAGAGGAGGGTTTTTTGGCCTTGCAGCGCCGTTTACGGCTGTCTGCACGGTCTCCGTGTGAGCCCAGCTCGCCCTGTAGTCTGTGTGCAGCCATAGCCGGTTGGATTCAGCTCAGGGTTCGTTACTGGCTCATACCTTGAGAAAAATTTTCCTTTTTTTTCAAATAGTGCAGCCTGTTTAAAATTTGAAAAAAAAAATTCCTATTAGTGTCTTTCCACTCGTATCCAGCTAAATAGTGGAAAAACACTATATAGGATAACCTAGAGGAGGGTTTTTTGGCCTTGCAGCGCCGTTTACGGCTGTCTGCACCGGTCTCCGTGTGAGCCCAGCTCGCCCTGTAGTCTGTGTGCAGCCATAGCCGGTTGGATTCAGCTCAGGGTGCGTTACTGCCTCATACCTTGAAAAACAATTTCCTTTTTTTCAAATAGTGCAGCCAGTTTAAAATTTGAAAAAAAAAATTCCTATTAGTGTCTTTCCACTTGTATCCAGCTAAATAGTGGAAAAACACTATATAGGATAACCTAGAGGAGGGTTTCTTGGCCTTGCAGCGCCGTTTACGGCTGTCTGCACGGTCTCCGTGTGATTTAAACTAGCTCTGTAGCCCGATCTGCACCAAAAAAAAGGTTAAGTTCACCAAACACAACTTACACTTGTGTAGGCCACATTTGAAAAATAATAAAGTTTAGTCCACAATTTACAACATTAGTGTTTCTTACACCTGTTAGGAGGAGCATTACAGGAATAAGCACACTAAGGCCTTAGTACTTTTCTGCTTATCTTTATCTGTCAACCAAGATGAAGAGGGCAGGGAGTAAGGCACGTGGGCGTGGGCGCGGAGCAGGGAGAGGAGCAGGGAGAGGACGTGGTGATTCTGTGCCTGCTGCGGGCGCCGGTGACTCGTCGTCACTCAGTTTCAGCAGGGAACAGTCCTTCATGCGCAGCTTTGTCGGAGAGCGCCGTGCACCGCTGCTGCGTGAAGACCAAATTGAAGCCGTTGTCGGGTGGATGGCAGCTAACGCCTCGGCATCGACTTCAGTTAGTGCCACATCCTCTCAGGCACAGAGCACTGGAGAGCAGCCATCTGTCTCTTCACCACCTGCCAAATTGGCCAGGCAGTCAGAGAGCCCAGGACAGGAGCCGTCTCTACTTCTGTTCTCTGAATCTCTTGGCTTGGAAACAGGGGGCCAGCCAAGCAGCATTGGAGAAATGGAAGAAGAGGCAGTGTGCAGTGATGCCCAAAAGCTTTATCTCTCTGACTCTGAAGAGGCAGGTGGGCCAGTGCCTCCGGTGACCACAGCGCAGTACGCATCTGATGATGAAACTCAGGTGCCGCTTTCTCGTGCGTACTGTGCTGCTGAGACTACCCAGGAGGAGCAGTTGGTGGCAGAGGGTAGTGGAGATGATGAGGTCCTTGACCCATCGTGGCGTGAGGAACAGGAAGGTGGTGGGAGCAGCTCAGAGGAAGAGCTTCCTCTTACGGGCCAAAGAGGGAGAGGGAGGGGGAAGACTGCGGAGCCTGTAGCCTCCACTTTGGCACCCGTTAGGAGCCTGTCTCTTTCCAAAGCCAAAAAGGGCGCTCCCAAGACTTGCAGTGCCTGGTCCTTTTTTGACACAGTTGCAGATGACATTTGTTTTGTCAAATGCAAGCTGTGTCATCATAAAGTAAAAAGAGGGAAAAATGTCAGCAACCTCAATACCACAAATATGTGGAAACATGTGCGGACCAGGCACGCGGTGGAGTTACAGAAACACACTGAAGATGTAGGCCAACCAACAGCGGCAGCTACCACCTCTTCAGCTCGTGTTGCCTCTTCCTCCAGCTCACGCACAGCTGGTTTGGCTTCCTCCCAGAGACCTTGTGTAATTCCACCCACAGCACCACCTTCCCAGTCATCCTCACACTCCCAGTCTACTCTACAGCCATCGGTAGTACAGGCATGGGAGAAAAGGCGGGCATTCTCGGCCAACCACCCCCGAGCACAGGCTCTGAATGCAGGCATTGCCAAACTGTTGTCCCTGGAAATGCTCTCGTTCAGGCTGGTGGAGACTGACAGCTTCCGTGACTTGATGGCATTGGCAGTCCCACAGTACAAGGTGCCCAGCCGCTTTTACTTCAGCAGGCAGGCTGTCCCTGCCCTGCACAGGCATGTTGAGGCAAACATAAAACATGCGCTACTGAACGCCGTCAGTAGCAAGGTCCACCTCACCACCGATGCGTGGACCAGTCAGCATGGACAGGGGCGATATGTTTCCCTCACTGCCCATTGGGTTAATGTTGTTGAGCCAGGTACAGATCGTGCGAGTGGCGCAGGACGTGTCCTGCCCACTCCAAGGATTGCAGGAATCCAGTCTGTACGCATCGACTCCTCCTCTTACACCAGTTCCTCTGATTCCTCTCTGCAGGATCCGTCACAGTCCACCCCCACATGGACCCGTGAACGTTTACCTATGACCGACATGAGCACAGCCGTGGCCAAACGTCAGCAGGCCGTCTTGAAACTAGTTTCATTGGGGCATCGAAGCCACACAGCGCAGGAGCTCTGGAATGCCATAAAGCAGGAGAGCGATGTGTGGTTACTGCCAGCGAATCTCCAGCCAGGCATGGTAGTGTGTGACAATGGCCGAAATCTGGTGGCAGCTTTGGCCCTTGGCAACCTCACTCACATCCCATGTCTGGCACATGTGCTCAATTTGGTTGTGCAGAGTTTTCTGAGGGACTATCCGGATCTTGATGCCCTGCTGCACAAGGTCCGCCTAGAGTGTGCTCACTTGCGGCGTTCCAGCTTGGCCAGATCCCGCATTGCTGCTCTGCAGCGCCGATTCCGCCTTCCGGAACACCGCATCATATGTGACCTACCTACCCGGTGGAATTCCACGTTACATATGTTGGAGCGGTTGTGTGAGCAGCAGCAAGCAGTTATGGAGTACCAGCTGCATCAGGCGCAAAGAAGTCGCAGTCAGCGCCGATCAGACTTCACAACCACAGAGTGGGCCACTATGAAGGACGTCTGCCAGGTTTTGCGTCCTTTTGATTATTCCACGCGGATGGCAAGTGCAGATGATGCACTAGTCAGCATGACTGTCCCCCTTATCTGCCTGCTTCAGCAAACTTTGCAAGGGTTAAGGGATGATGTGGTGGAAGAGGTGGAGGATGAGGAGTCACCTTTTCCATCAGCTTCTGGAGAGTCAGCGCCACGTGGTTCCTCACAAAGGGGTACGCAGGGGCCAATTTGTGAGGAGGATGAGGAGGAGTCAATGGAGGAGGAAGAGCTCCGTCCAGAGGAGGGAGCGACACAATTGTCCAGTGGTCAGTGTGTACAGCGAGGGTGGGGTGATGACGAGCGGGCAGAGATCATGTCTCAAGCAGGGGACAGCGTTTCTGGGCCGGTTGGCACTCTGCAGCACATGGTGGATTTCATGCTGCAGTGCCTGAGAAACGACCGCCGCATCGACCACATTCTCAACATGCCTGATTATTGGGTGTTCACCCTCCTCGATCCTCGCTACACCGGGACAACGTCCAAAACCTCATCCCTGCGTTGACCCGGGAGCGTAAATTGCGGGAGTACCACGACACACTGGTGAATTCCATCATCTTCTCCTGTCCAACTGAGAGGAGTGCTGCTAGTGCTTTACAAAGCAGCTCAGTGCGTCGAGGCAGTGGGGGAGGCTCTGCCCAAAGAGGGAGCAGAAGCAGTGCCTCTGCCCAAGGCAAGCCCAGTATGGCACAACTCTGGCACACTTTTGTGTGCCCGCCCCAAATGTCTACACCATCACCGGCGGCTCCAGTCAGCAGGAGGCAACGGTTCCGTCAGATGGTGACAGACTACATGGCTTGCCCTCTTACTGTACTCCCAGACGGCTCTTCCCCGTTCAAGTTTTGGGTCTCTAAGCTGGATACATGGCCAGAGCTAAGCCAGTATGCATTGGAGGTGCTGGCTTGCCCTGCGGCTAGTGTCTTATCGGAACGTGTCTTTAGTGCCGCAGGTGGTGTACTAACAGACCGTCGCATGCGACTATCCTCCGATAACGTTGACCGGCTTACTTTCCTGAAAATGAACCAGGCCTGGATCTCGCAGGAATTTGCCACTCCTCTGCCTGATTAAGTAATTGGGTGTCATCCAGGTCTCCTGCTGTGTTCATCTTTCTACCACCTGAACTGCTATTCCTGGGCTCCAACACCGCCAGTTGCGGCTCAGAAGTGCAGGCTGCACAGTAAAAACATACGACCCAGTGTTATTGGGTTTCAGTAACGTCAGCTGATCCCCAGCTGTGTAGCCGGCAATGTGTCCTGCGACCGCCACGCTGGCACAACAACCTAAATGTAAGGGAACCTGTCCCCCCCCCCCCCCGTCGTTTGTTACTGAAAGAGCCATCTTGTGCAGCAGTAATGCTGCACAAGGAAAAGGTAGCTCTTTTTTTTTTAGCTCTTTGCACACGCAGAACTTAACACTTATAAAATGTGTTCACTGATACCGTTATACCGTCCCGGAGCTGGGACTTTCCTTCGTAATGTGACGCAGCACAGCCGTCATTCCTACCCCCTTGGTGCCATGCGCTGCCTCCTCAGCGTTGTTTTAAGCTGTCACGGAGCCTGCGCTGTTCTGTTATCCCTTGGGCATGCCCTATTTGCGCTGCCTGTCTTCTGACATAATTTGGTGTCAGGCTGGCTGCGCCTGTGCGGCCGCGCTGCCCGAGATCCCGCCTCGCAGTGTCTTCTGATTGAGTCACACTGCGGGCCTGGGATCCATGGGCATGCGCAGTGCATATCTTCCCCTCGGGCTCTCGCTCATTTCCCTCCGCCTTCTTTAGACTGTGCGCCGTCAGCTGATCCCTAGCATGCCACGGCCGTGACACCGCACAGTCTGAAGAAGAGGGAAGGAGGGGAGTGAGAGTCGAGGTTATGCACTGTGCATGCCCATGGTTCCAAGGCCCGCAGTGGGATTACGTTAGATGAGACTGCGAGGTGGGATCTGGAGCAGCGTGGACGCACAGGCACTGACAGCCTGACACCAAATTATGTCAGAAGACAGGCAGCGCTAATTGGGCATGGCCAAGGGCTAACAGAACAGCGCAGGCTCCGTGGCAGCTTAAAACAACGCTGAGGAGGCAGCGCACGGCATCAAGGGGATAGGAATGACAGCTGTGCTGTGTCCCATTACGAAGGAAATTCGCACCTCCGGAACGGTTTAACGGTATAAAGGGACACATTTTTAGTGTTTACTTCGGTGTTTGCAAGGAGCATAATTAAAAGAGCAACCTTTTCCTTTTGCATCCTTAGTGCTGCACAACATGGCTCTTTCAGCTACAAACGTCTTGGGGGGGGGGGTTAAAGGTTTCCTTTCAACTTGCTCCAATCAGGCTTCGGCCTACACTCTGTTCCTCTGCTCCTCCTGCTGTCCCTGGGCTCTAACACCGCCAGTTGGTGCCTGGAAGTGCTGTGTGCACAGTCAACAGTCGCTCCTCTGTTATTGGGGTTCAGTAACGTCAGCTGATCCCCAGCTGTGTGTGCGGCAATACCTCCAATCTGCTCCTCCTGCTGTCCCTGGGCTCTAACACCGCCAGTTGGTGCCTGGAAGTGCTGTGTGCACAGTCAACAGTCGCTCCTCTGTTATTGGGGTTCAGTAACGTCAGCTGATCCCCAGCTGTGTATCCGGCAACGTGTCATGCGACCGCCACGCTGGCACAACTAAAATGTAAGGGGACCTGTCCCCCCCCCCCCCCTAGGCGTTTGTTACTGAAAGAGCCACCATGTGCAGCACTAATACTGCACAAGGGAAAGGTCGCTCTTGAAATTATGCTCCTTGCAAACGCTGAACTACACACTCATGTAATGTGTCCCCTCACACCGTCCAACCGTCCCGGAGGTGGGACTTTCCTTTGTAATGTGACACAGCACAGCCGTCATTGCTACCCCCTTGGCACCGTGCGCTGCCTCCTTAGCGTTGTTTGATTCCGTCATGGACCCTGCGCTGTTATGTTATCCCTTGGCCATGCACAGTTTGCGCTGCCCGTCCTCTGACATCATTTGTTGTCGTCCTGGCTGCGCCTGTGCGTCCACGCTGCCCGAAATCACACCTCGCAGTGTCGTCTAATGTGATCCCACAGTGGGCCTGGTATCCATGGCCATGCGCAGTGCATATACTAGCCTCTCACTCCCCTTCTTCACGCTTCTTCAGACTAGGCGGCGTCAGCTGATCCCTAATAGCATGCCACGGCCGTGACGCCGCACAGTCTGAAGAAGCAGGAAGGAGGTGAGTGAGAGGCGATGATATGCACTGCGCATGCCCATGGATCCCTGGCCCGCAGTGGGACTACATTAGATGACACTGCAAGGTTGGATCTCGGGCAGCTTGGACGCACAGGCACTGCCAGCCTGACACCTACATGATGTCAGAAGACGGGCACCGCTAACTGTGCATGGCCAAGGGATAACATTACAGTGCGGGCTCCGTGACAGAACCAAACAACGTTGAGGAGGTGGTGCCCGGCACCAAGGGGGTTGGAATGACGGCTGTGCTGTGTCACATTACAAAGGAAAGTCCCACTTCCGGGATGGTTTGACGGTGTGAGGGGACACATTATATGAGTGTGTACTTCAGCGTTTGCAAGGAGCATAATTTTCGGAGCCACCATTTTCCATGTGCAGTATTACTGCTGTACAAGATGGCTCTTTCAGCAACAAATGCCTGGGGGGGGGGGTTAAAGGTTCCCTTTCAACTTGCTCCACTGCAGGCTTCGGCCTACACTCTGCTCCTCTTTGATTCCCTGGGTTTCAACACTGTCAGTTGCCACCTGGAAGTGTTGTCTACACAGAAAAAAACACTAGGTGATGTGTCAGTGGGGTTCAGCACCGCCAGCTGTTCCCCTGCTGTGTAGTCGGCAACGTGTCCAGCACAAGCCACGCTGGCACAACAGAACAAAAGCTGCCACCAGTGCAGGCTTCGGCCTACACTCTGCTCCTCTCCTCCTCCTGCTGACCCTGGGCTCAAACACCGCTAGTTTTTGCCCGGAAGTGCTAGCTGCACAGAGAAAAACACCAGCCAATGTGTTAGTGGGGTTCAGCAACGCCAGCTGTTCCCCTGCTGTGTAGCCGGCAACGTGACCTGCAAACGCCATGCAGGCACAGGAACTGAAATTAAAAGGGAACCTGGCCCCACCCCCCCAGGTGTTTCTATGTATAACAGCCACCTAGTACAGCAGTACTGCTGCATTTGTACAAGGTGGCTGACTTTTTCTCCTTGCCCACGTGGAACTCAACACGTACAAAATGTGTCTCATTGAGACCATTCCACTGTCCCTGAGGTGTGACTTTCCTTTGTAATGATACGCAGCACCCCCCTTGGTAGCGTTTCCCGTCTTTTGTCATCATGGTTAGCTGGCTGCGCCTGTGCATCCGCCCTGCTAGAAACAACGCCCCTCGTTGTCATATTTATTTTGTCAGCGAGGGTGTGGTTTATGGGCACGAGCAGTGCATATGTTCGCCTGTCTTAACTCATCTCCTTCCGCCTTCTTCAGACTGTGCGGCCTCCTGGCCGTGGTAGGCGATAAGGGATCAGCTGAGGCCGCCCAGTCTGGAGCAGGTGTAAGGACATGTGTAAGCGGCCAACCTATTTACTGCACAAGGCCACGAATCCCAGCCACGCAGTGTGATTTTTTGAAAACACACTGTGGGTCTGGGATTCATGTCCATCGCTAACCGCAACGGCCGACATGAAATGAGGTCAGAAGACAGGAAGCGCTCACAGCGCATGGCCAAGGGATCACAATAGCGCAGACTCCTGTACAGCAAATAACAACGCTCAGGAATCTGCGCCCAGTACCTAGGTGCAAATTTTTACACCTGTGCTGCGTCTCGTTAAAAAGACAAGTCACGCCTCCACAACTGTTTGACAGTATAATGGGCTAAATAGTGTACGTGTTTTAGTCAGCGTGTGCAAGGAGCAAAACAAATAGAGCAACCTTTTACTTGTGCAGCATTAATGCTGCACAAGGTGTGGCTCTTGTACCTTGCAACACCTGAGGGGGGGGTTAAAGGTAACCTTTGAAATTGGTTCAACTAGGCTTCGGCCTACACTCTGCTCCTCTACTCCTCCTGCTGACCCTGGGCTCAAACACCGCTAGTTTTTGCCCGGAAATGCTAGCTGCACAGAGAAAAACACCAGCCAATGTGTTAGTGGGGTTCAGCACCGCCAGCTGTTCCCCTGCTGTGCAGCTTGCAACGTGACCTGCAAACGCCACGCAGGCACATGAACTGAAATTGAAGGGAGCCTGGCCCCCACCCCCAGGTGTTTCTATGTATAACAGCCACCTTGTACAGCAGTACTGCTGCATTTGTACAAGGTGGCTGATGTTTTCTCCTTGCCCACGTGGAACTCAACACGTACAAAATGTGTCTCTTTGAGACCATTCCACTGTCCCTGAGGTGTGACTTTCCTTTCTAATGATACGCAGCACCCCCCTTGGTAGCGCTTCCCGTCTTCTGACATCATTGGTTGGCTACTTGCGCCTGTTCGTCCGCCCTGCCTGAATAAAATGCTCCTCGTTGTCTTAATTATTTTGACTGCGAGGGTGTGATTGATGGGCACGAGCAGTGCATATCTTCGCCTGTCTTAACTCATCTCCTTCAGCCTTCTTCAGACTGTGCAGCCTCATGGCCGCGGCATGCGAGAAGGGATCAGCAGAGGCCGCCCAGTCTGAAGCAGGTGTAAGGACGTGTGTGAGCGGCCAAAATATTTACTGCTCAAGGCCACGAATCCCAGCACCGCAGTGTGGCTTTATGAAAAGACACTGTGGGTCTGGGATTTATGGCCATCGTTAACCGCACCGGCCAACATGAAATGATGTCATAAGATGGGCAGCGCTAACAGGGCATTGCCAAGGGATAACACAAGAGCGCAGACTCCTGTACAGCAAATAACAACGCTCAGGAAGCTGCTCCAAGCACCAAGGCGTTATTTTGGACACCTGTGCTGCGTCTCATCAAAAAACCAAGTCACGCATCCACTACAGTTTGACTGTAGAATGGGGTAAATTGTGTATGTCTTTCATTCAGCGTGTGCAAGTAGACAAATTAATAGAGCAACCTTTCACTTGTGCAGCATTAATACTGCACAAGGTGTGTCTCTTGTACTTTGTAACACCTGAGGGGGGGGTTAAAGGTTTCCTTTGAAATTGGTTCAACTAAGCTTCGGCCTACACTCTGCTCCTCTCCTCCTCCTCCTGCTTCAACACGGGCTCTAACATCGCTAGTTTTTGCCCGCAAGTGCTAGCTGCACAGAGAAAAACACACGCCATTGTGTTAGTGGGGTTCAGCAACGCCAGCTGTTCCCCCAGTGTGTAGCCGGCAAAGTGTCCTGCAAACGCAACGCAGACACAAAGCTGCCTCCAGTGCAGGCTTCGGCCTACACTCATCTCCCCCTGCTTACCCTTTGCTCCAACACCGCTAGTTGGGGCTCTAGGAAGACAATCTTTAATAGGCAAGGCAACGCATCCGGGTTCCAGCACCGCCAGCTGGTTCTCGGCAGTGTTCTTGTCACAGGTACTCCCTCGTGCCAAGCCTGGTTTCAGCACCGTCAGCTGTTTCCGGGTTGTGTCAAGCTCACTGAGACACCTATGCTTGCCTCGTCGTGGTGCGGTCGGGTTAGCCAACTCCAGGGTGCCTCCAGTTTAGGAGCTTCCTATGTGGGCTGCGTGAACTGGTAGTCAAGGCTGGTTCTGTAGTGCCAGTAGGCCCAGCTCCCCCTGTAGGACTGTTGGGGTTCGGTAACTGCGGCTGCCTCGCGGCCTAGCTGTTCTCTCCTCTCCTGTGGGCCTTGGGGTCCACCACCTGGTTCCAGCACCGTCAGCTGGTTCCGGGCCGAGCCTTTGGCTTAGGTGCCTCCTCCTGGGTATCCGAGTTCCGCCAACGCCAGGCGGTCCTTGGTAGTGCTTTTAAGCGCGGGCACCTACAGCTTAGTAACCGGGTTCCAGCACCGTCAGCTGGTCCTCGGTCGTGCCATTGGCTCTTGCACACTGGGGCAACGCATCCGGGTTCCAGCACCGCCAGCTGGTTCTCGGCAGTGTTTTTGTCACAGGTACTCCCTCGTGCCAAGCCTGGTTTCAGCACCGTCAGCTGTTTCCGGGTTGTGTCAAGCTCACTGAGACACCTATGCTTGCCTCGTCGTGGTGCGGTCGGGTTAGCCAACTCCAGGGTGCCTCCAGTTTAGGAGCTTCCTATGTGGGCTGCGTGAACTGGTAGTCAAGGCTGGTTCTGTAGTGCCAGTAGGCCCAGCTCCCCCTGTAGGACTGTTGGGGTTCGGTAACTGCGGCTGCCTCGCGGCCTAGCTGTTCTCTCCTCTCCTGTGGACCTTGGGGTCCACCACCTGGTTCCAGCACCGTCAGCTGGTTCCGGGCCGAGCCTTTGGCTTAGGTGCCTCCTCCTGGGTATCCGAGTTCCGCCAACGCCAGGCGGTCCTTGGTAGTGCTTTTAAGCGCGGGCACCTACAGCTTAGTAACCGGGTTCCAGCACCGTCAGCTGGTCCTCGGTCGTGCCATTGGCTCTTGCACACTGGGGCAACGCATCCGGGTTCCAGCACCGCCAGCTGGTTCTCGGCAGTGTTTTTGTCACAGGTACTCCCTCGTGCCAAGCCTGGTTTCAGCACCGTCAGCTGTTTCCGGGTTGTGTCAAGCTCACTGAGACACCTATGCTTGCCTCGTCGTGGTGCGGTCGGGTTAGCCAACTCCAGGGTGCCTCCAGTTTAGGAGCTTCCTATGTGGGCTGCGTGAACTGGTAGTCAAGGCTGGTTCTGTAGTGCCAGTAGGCCCAGCTCCCCCTGTAGGACTGTTGGGGTTCGGTAACTGCGGCTGCCTCGCGGCCTAGCTGTTCTCTCCTCTCCTGTGGACCTTGGGGTCCACCACCTGGTTCCAGCACCGTCAGCTGGTTCCGGGCCGAGCCTTTGGCTTAGGTGCCTCCTCCTGGGTATCCGAGTTCCGCCAACGCCAGGCGGTCCTTGGTAGTGCTTTTAAGCGCGGGCACCTACAGCTTAGTAACCGGGTTCCAGCACCGTCAGCTGGTCCTCGGTCGTGCCATTGGCTCTTGCACACTGGGGCAACGCATCCGGGTTCCAGCACCGCCAGCTGGTTCTCGGCAGTGTTTTTGTCACAGGTACTCCCTCGTGCCAAGCCTGGTTTCAGCACCGTCAGCTGTTTCCGGGTTGTGTCAAGCTCACTGAGACACCTATGCTTGCCTCGTCGTGGTGCGGTCGGGTTAGCCAACTCCAGGGTGCCTCCAGTTTAGGAGCTTCCTATGTGGGCTGCGTGAACTGGTAGTCAAGGCTGGTTCTGTAGTGCCAGTAGGCCCAGCTCCCCCTGTAGGACTGTTGGGGTTCGGTAACTGCGGCTGCCTCGCGGCCTAGCTGTTCTCTCCTCTCCTGTGGACCTTCGGGTCCACCACCTGGTTCCAGCACCGTCAGCTGGTTCCGGGCCGAGCCTTTGGCTTAGGTGCCTCCTCCTGGGTATCCGAGTTCCGCCAACGCCAGGCGGTCCTTGGTAGTGCTTTTAAGCGCGGGCACCTACAGCTTAGTAACCGGGTTCCAGCACCGTCAGCTGGTCCTCGGTCGTGCCATTGGCTCTTGCACACTGGGGCAACGCATCCGGGTTCCAGCACCGCCAGCTGGTTCTCGGCAGTGTTTTTGTCACAGGTACTCCCTCGTGCCAAGCCTGGTTTCAGCACCGTCAGCTGTTTCCGGGTTGTGTCAAGCTCACTGAGACACCTATGCTTGCCTCGTCGTGGTGCGGTCGGGTTAGCCAACTCCAGGGTGCCTCCAGTTTAGGAGCTTCCTATGTGGGCTGCGTGAACTGGTAGTCAAGGCTGGTTCTGTAGTGCCAGTAGGCCCAGCTCCCCCTGTAGGACTGTTGGGGTTCGGTAACTGCGGCTGCCTCGCGGCCTAGCTGTTCTCTCCTCTCCTGTGGACCTTGGGGTCCACCACCTGGTTCCAGCACCGTCAGCTGGTTCCGGGCCGAGCCTTTGGCTTAGGTGCCTCCTCCTGGGTATCCGAGTTCCGCCAACGCCAGGCGGTCCTTGGTAGTGCTTTTAAGCGCGGGCACCTACAGCTTAGTAACCGGGTTCCAGCACCGTCAGCTGGTCCTCGGTCGTGCCATTGGCTCTTGCACACTGGGGCAACGCATCCGGGTTCCAGCACCGCCAGCTGGTTCTCGGCAGTGTTTTTGTCACAGGTACTCCCTCGTGCCAAGCCTGGTTTCAGCACCGTCAGCTGTTTCCGGGTTGTGTCAAGCTCACTGAGACACCTATGCTTGCCTCGTCGTGGTGCGGTCGGGTTAGCCAACTCCAGGGTGCCTCCAGTTTAGGAGCTTCCTATGTGGGCTGCGTGAACTGGTAGTCAAGGCTGGTTCTGTAGTGCCAGTAGGCCCAGCTCCCCCTGTAGGACTGTTGGGGTTCGGTAACTGCGGCTGCCTCGCGGCCTAGCTGTTCTCTCCTCTCCTGTGGACCTTGGGGTCCACCACCTGGTTCCAGCACCGTCAGCTGGTTCCGGGCCGAGCCTTTGGCTTAGGTGCCTCCTCCTGGGTATCCGAGTTCCGCCAACGCCAGGCGGTCCTTGGTAGTGCTTTTAAGCGCGGGCACCTACAGCTTAGTAACCGGGTTCCAGCACCGTCAGCTGGTCCTCGGTCGTGCCATTGGCTCTTGCACACTGGGGCAACGCATCCGGGTTCCAGCACCGCCAGCTGGTTCTCGGCAGTGTTTTTGTCACAGGTACTCCCTCGTGCCAAGCCTGGTTTCAGCACCGTCAGCTGTTTCCGGGTTGTGTCAAGCTCACTGAGACACCTATGCTTGCCTCGTCGTGGTGCGGTCGGGTTAGCCAACTCCAGGGTGCCTCCAGTTTAGGAGCTTCCTATGTGGGCTGCGTGAACTGGTAGTCAAGGCTGGTTCTGTAGTGCCAGTAGGCCCAGCTCCCCCTGTAGGACTGTTGGGGTTCGGTAACTGCGGCTGCCTCGCGGCCTAGCTGTTCTCTCCTCTCCTGTGGACCTTGGGGTCCACCACCTGGTTCCAGCACCGTCAGCTGGTTCCGGGCCGAGCCTTTGGCTTAGGTGCCTCCTCCTGGGTATCCGAGTTCCGCCAACGCCAGGCGGTCCTTGGTAGTGCTTTTAAGCGCGGGCACCTACAGCTTAGTAACCGGGTTCCAGCACCGTCAGCTGGTCCTCGGTCGTGCCATTGGCTCTTGCACACTGGGGCAACGCATCCGGGTTCCAGCACCGCCAGCTGGTTCTCGGCAGTGTTTTTGTCACAGGTACTCCCTCGTGCCAAGCCTGGTTTCAGCACCGTCAGCTGTTTCCGGGTTGTGTCAAGCTCACTGAGACACCTATGCTTGCCTCGTCGTGGTGCGGTCGGGTTAGCCAACTCCAGGGTGCCTCCAGTTTAGGAGCTTCCTATGTGGGCTGCGTGAACTGGTAGTCAAGGCTGGTTCTGTAGTGCCAGTAGGCCCAGCTCCCCCTGTAGGACTGTTGGGGTTCGGTAACTGCGGCTGCCTCGCGGCCTAGCTGTTCTCTCCTCTCCTGTGGACCTTCGGGTCCACCACCTGGTTCCAGCACCGTCAGCTGGTTCCGGGCCGAGCCTTTGGCTTAGGTGCCTCCTCCTGGGTATCCGAGTTCCGCCAACGCCAGGCGGTCCTTGGTAGTGCTTTTAAGCGCGGGCACCTACAGCTTAGTAACCGGGTTCCAGCACCGTCAGCTGGTCCTCGGTCGTGCCATTGGCTCTTGCACACTGGGGCAACGCATCCGGGTTCCAGCACCGCCAGCTGGTTCTCGGCAGTGTTTTTGTCACAGGTACTCCCTCGTGCCAAGCCTGGTTTCAGCACCGTCAGCTGTTTCCGGGTTGTGTCAAGCTCACTGAGACACCTATGCTTGCCTCGTCGTGGTGCGGTCGGGTTAGCCAACTCCAGGGTGCCTCCAGTTTAGGAGCTTCCTATGTGGGCTGCGTGAACTGGTAGTCAAGGCTGGTTCTGTAGTGCCAGTAGGCCCAGCTCCCCCTGTAGGACTGTTGGGGTTCGGTAACTGCGGCTGCCTCGCGGCCTAGCTGTTCTCTCCTCTCCTGTGGACCTTGGGGTCCACCACCTGGTTCCAGCACCGTCAGCTGGTTCCGGGCCGAGCCTTTGGCTTAGGTGCCTCCTCCTGGGTATCCGAGTTCCGCCAACGCCAGGCGGTCCTTGGTAGTGCTTTTAAGCGCGGGCACCTACAGCTTAGTAACCGGGTTCCAGCACCGTCAGCTGGTCCTCGGTCGTGCCATTGGCTCTTGCACACTGGGGCAACGCATCCGGGTTCCAGCACCGCCAGCTGGTTCTCGGCAGTGTTTTTGTCACAGGTACTCCCTCGTGCCAAGCCTGGTTTCAGCACCGTCAGCTGTTTCCGGGTTGTGTCAAGCTCACTGAGACACCTATGCTTGCCTCGTCGTGGTGCGGTCGGGTTAGCCAACTCCAGGGTGCCTCCAGTTTAGGAGCTTCCTATGTGGGCTGCGTGAACTGGTAGTCAAGGCTGGTTCTGTAGTGCCAGTAGGCCCAGCTCCCCCTGTAGGACTGTTGGGGTTCGGTAACTGCGGCTGCCTCGCGGCCTAGCTGTTCTCTCCTCTCCTGTGGACCTTCGGGTCCACCACCTGGTTCCAGCACCGTCAGCTGGTTCTCGGCAGTGTCTTTTGCTCTTGTACCTTCTGCTCCCCATCCTGGTTCCAGTACCGTCAGCTGGTTCCGGGCAGAGCCTTTGGCTTAGGTGCCTCCTTCTGGGTATCCAAGTTCCACCAACGTCAGGTGGTCCTTGGTAGTGCTTTCAGGCACGGGTACCTCCTGCTTAGTAACCGGGTTCCAGTAACGTCAGCTGGTCCTCGGTAGTTCCATTGGCTCTTGGACCTTCGGCTACCCATCCGGGTTCCAGTACCGTCAGCTGGTTCTCGGCAGTGTCTTTTGCTCTTGTACCTTCTGCTCCCCATCCTGGTTCCAGTAACGTCAGCTGGTTCCGGGCAGAGCCTTTGGCTTAGGTGCCTCCTTCTGGGTATCCGAGTTCCGTCAACGTCAGGCGGTCCTTGGTAGTGCTTTTTAGCACGGGTACCTCCTGCTTAGTAACCGGGTTCCAGTAACGTCAGCTGGTCCTCGGTAGTTCCATAGGCTCTTGAACCTTCGGGTAGCCATCCGAGTTCCAGTTCCATCAGCTGGTTCTTGGCATTTTCTCAGCCTTCTTGTACCTTCTGCTACATTTCCAAGTTGAAGACCCTAACGTCGACGACCCGGAAGACCACCACGATGACGACGACACGGAAGACCACCCCGATGACGACGACGACGACGGCGGAGACGACGACGGCGGAGATGACGACACTGGAGACGACGACCCTGGAGACGACAACATGGAAGACCGAGAAGCAGAAGAACAAGAGGCTGCAGAACAAAGAGCAGAAGAACATTAAGCATAAGACTTAATATCAGAGCAAAAGATATTATCTAAATTATATGCAGAAGAAGACTAAGCAGTGTATGGGGGTGAGTCCGTTCCTCCTCGTGGTGCCCCTGGATAAAGCCTGATGCTGCAGGCCAAACTGAACGCGGACAAATGTAACTTTTGTGACTGGCAGAACGGAAGGTGTAATCTTCAAACTTTTATAGATAACAACTACGGGAATGCCTGTCACAAATGAGAATATGATGAAGAAGTAGAATAGGAAGAATAATAACAGTGGAATAAAAAGAATATGTAGAATAAGAAGAATAATAATAGTTGAATAAAATGAATATGAAGAATGTAATAAAAAAAAAAAAATAGGTAGAAGATGAAGAAGAAGATGAATAAGGTGAAGAAGTTGATGTCAAAGATGCTGATGATGATGAAGATGAAAGTGTGGGAAAAGAAAAAAAAAAAGAAAAAAAAGAAGGGGAAGGGCGTGGAATAGTGAAACATCAATATCTGACAAAATAAAAAAAAAATTTACATAGTCAATATCTTTGTCACTCCGAACGTCTTAAAAAAAAACAAAAAACATGCTATTCTATTTGATTGGGATAAACCTCTATGACTTTAATGTCTCCGCCACCTCCCCAAATACATCCGGCATTATTCTTAGTTGTTTTCCTTCATGTAGAATGAACCTACAAGGAAAGAAAGGGTTTATTTTAATTCCGATATTTTGGTCCCATTGACTTGCATTGGGATCGGGTATCGGTATCGGCGATATCCGATATTTTTTGAATATCGGCCGATCCAAACCGATACCGATACTTTCCGATATCGGAAGGTATCGCTCAACACTATTCTTTATAGATTTCCACCTTAACCCTTTCAGGAACAGTGCATTTTCTTTCACTTCCCCTTTTTCCTGCCTTTCTTCCAAGCTGCAGAATTTAGTATTTTTGTGCATTACGTAGAGTACAAGGGCTTGTGTTTTTTGTTTTTTTTAATCGGTATGATTTTCACCATTTTACTTTTACCATATAATGAACTGGAAAAATCATACAAGTTGTGTAACTTTTTTTATTTTTATACTTCTGCAACTTTGCAATGAGTTTAAAGGGAACCGAGAGCCCCACTGCAGGGAGAAAATAAGCTTTATTCCCTTTACCAGCGTTCAGCTTTCAGTCATAGGGGCGGTAATAGATAACATGTCAGTACCACCAGTATGGCTGGAAGCTGAAGGCTGCTGGGAGAAATAAAGCTCATTTCCTACTGGCATCGGGGCTCTCGGTGCTAGCGTCGACTGGTGTCAGAACACTGTTAACCTGCAGATTAACCCCAATGAGAGCCCCACTGCCTGGAGAAAATTAGCTTCAATCCCCCTGGCAGCGTTCGACTTTGTCATAAGGTTGGTGACTGAAACCATGCCGGTACCACCCGCATGGCTGGGAGCTGAACGCTGCTGAGAGCAATAAAGCTCATTTCCTCCTGGCATTGGTGCTCTCGGGGCCTGTCAGTGTCAGAATGCTATTAACATGCAGATTAACCTCATATCTGCAGGTTTATAGCGTTATTTTGCATGACCGGTTCCCTTTAGGGGCTCATGCAGACGAGAGTGTAAATCAGGCATTTTCTGAAATATTTTTTTTCTTGGTCTGACTGTCCGTGAGAAAAAATCACGTGTCCTACTGTCATCCGAGTCTCATACATTCAGTCTATGGGTCAAAGAAAAAAAATCTGATCCCGCATGCACCATCAGAGTGGCATCTGAATTTTACGGCTAGATTTCTGTTATAAACCTCGGAAACTATGTGATCATGTACGTGCTTTAATGTATGAAAATGAATGACACATAGATGGCACACAGGCATCACATGGACATAAGAAAAGTACACACAGATGGCATAGGGACTATGGCACAGGGTTTGTTTGTTTTTTTTTGTTTGCACGGCTGTCTTTATGCAATAAAAATAATCTGACAATCTGATTCTTCAGGTTACTCCGATTACGATGGCACTGCACTTGAATAGTTTTTCTAAACACTTTAATGGTTAAGAAAATTCAGAATTGTAAAAAGATAAATTAAAATTACCGTAGTTGTGTTCCAATTTTTTCGAGACCGAAGACGTTTTCATTTTTCCAACAATGGAGCTGTGTACGAGTTTGCGCTGGCTTTTTTTATTGCACTTTTTTTTTGTGGGGGTGCTGTAAACAATAAATAAATGTTTTGGTTTAATTTTTTTTCTTTACGTGGTTTATCAAAAGGGGCTAATTAATTTTATATTTTTCATATCTCCGAATTTTACGGGTGCAAAATATTTTTCTTTCGATTTAGTGTTTTTTTTATGAATTGAGGAAAGTTGGGCGATTTTTAAACTTTTTTTCATTTTTTTTTTTTTTCCTTATTTTTCAAAACATTTTATATTGGTTGTAAGTGTATTTTTTTTTTTAGTCCTTAAATGCCCTTGATCTTGCAATCATCATTTAATCGGTTGTACTACTTTCTGTAGTGTCGGTAATGACAATAATGATGGCTGTCATTACCTGGGACAACTGAGGTGACACAAGCCTTTGGATTCTCCTAGGAATTAAAGATTTAAATTTTTTTTTTTGCAATTCATTGGTAATCCTATAATTAGTAGGAGTTAATCTGTCAGAAGAGCTCATCCAGTGATTAAATTACACGATCTTGTAGAATGAACTCTTCTCTACCTTCACCTGGAGACTAATGATATAGTGAATATTACAACCATATAAAATGTATATTGTTTTATTCCCCTCCATGTGATTAATGTATCAAGAAAATGCTCACCTACCAGACCTTGCTGCTTCTCAGTTCTTCAGAATGGGGCCCCCGCCGGTCACTTGGCTGCTTCTTCCAATGGGGGCGTCACGTGGTCTTTGCAACCAATCAGTGGTCGCTGATCAGCTGCAGCCTTCGCATTTAGTCTTAGCCATTGATCTTTCCAGCTTGGACAGAATGTGAAGGCTGCAGCCATTAAGGACTACTGACTGGTTGCAGAGACCGGCAGAAGAATCAGCCAGGAGACCGGTGGGGAACAAAGTGTGATATGGTGCGAATTTTTATTTTTATTTTTTTCCTTCACCCAGTTTACGTTTCAAATTTCTTTCATACTAGTGGATATCCCTTTTTTAATGCATACACTATCAACATAAAAAAAAATAATAATCTAGACCTGTTTGGTGTCTATGAACCGTAATGACCTGGAGAATCATAATGGCAGGTCAGTTTTAGCATTTAGTGAACATGGTAAAAAAAAAACACTGGGATTGCAGTTTTTTTTTGCAATTTCACCGCACTTGGAATTTTTTTCCCCAGTTTCCAGTACACCATATGTTAAAACCAAAGTACAACTTGTCCCGCAAAATACAAGCCCTCACACGGCCATTTTGACAAAAACGAAAATACCTCCGGTCATGACGGCATTAAAAAAAAAAAATCTATGCTGCTTTGTTCTAGCCATAATCATAGTCGCATAAAGAATCGGGTTTATTTTTTTTTTTCACCAAAGACTAACCGCCGTACAAATAAAGACCCAAACGACAAGGGAAAAATTGCATTATTTTCATAACGTCAACATATTTAGAACATTTATTTCCCCATTCTTCAGTATATGACATTGTAAAATTTGAGGCCTCATTCAAAACTACAAGTCGTCGCGCACAAAAAAAAACCCCAAAAACTTACATGTTGATGACAAAATTAAAAGTTACGGAAGAAAAAAAAAAAAAAAAGGGCAAAGATGAAAAACTTTGTAGTCGGAAGGATGGAGTTACGTACATAGCCATGCAGTTTCCATAGACAAATAATAGCAATAAATATCATTTTTTTTTTGTAAGAATGAGCAGAGGACTTTTGGATGGTGGGTTTGTATATATGCCAGTGATATAATGTGCAGTCAGTTAGCGCATGCAACATCTTACATACAAATTTGCAATTTTTTTTTGGTCCAGTGCTGACAATTTAATAACCTACGTATAGGATAATGGAACCATTACAGAATAATACAAGAGAAAGCATCTGTTTGTTTGTGTGATACATGATGAAGGCAGTCATTTTCCTCAATAATAACCCTCGCCTTGCTGTACAGACTGACATGACAAGGTTATTGACCGGTGAAGAACAAGGTTATAAAGTTATCAGATTGAATGCATTTCTAAAGGGAATTCATCACTTTGTCATCTGTGAAAAGTTTATCCATAAATCACTGGGAGGATCCGTTTGGAATTGAGATCATGTCTTAGGCTACGTTCACATTAGCGTTGCGCCGCCCTGCGTCGGCGACGCAACGCGCGACGCACGGAAAAACGCGCGCAAACGCGCGCAAAAACGCGCGCGTTTTGCGACGCGTGCGTCGTTTTTGACGAAAATCGGACGCACAGAAAATGCAACTTGTTGCATTTTCTTGCGTCCGACGCTAGCGTCGGAAACGACGCACGTGGCGAAAAACGCCACCCAAAAAACGCACGCGTCCCCTATGTTAAACATAGGGGCGCGTCGCCGCTGCGTCGCCGCTGCGTCGCCGACGCAACAGCGGCGCAACGCTAATGTGAACGTAGCCTATGACAGATATTGAATCATATACTTGCTTGTGATTCATTGCTGACAGGTTTCACCAACTACATGCGCAGCCCAGCAGGAGATATCTTCAATCCGGAACATCATCAAGTGAATCAAGACATGACCTTGCCGCTAAGCAACTATTTCATTGCATCCTCCCATAACACCTATCTGATGGGTGACCAGCTCATGTCTCAGTCCCGGGTGGATATGTATTCCTGGGTCTTACAGGCTGGATGCCGGTGTGTAGAAGGTAAGGAACTGCAAAAACATTATAAGGCAGAACTCATTATCCAATAAAGGAGGATGTTATACATACTAAAGGAGGACACTGTATGTAGTGCAGCACTGTTAAGGACATGGGTATGATTGAATAATTGAATATGTCAGCGGCACTGCAGGAAACCATGATCAGCTTCCTGACTCTCAGCAATAGTAAAAAAAAAAAAAAAATAATGATATCTGGGGTAGGGAGGGAATCTGTTTTTACAACACAGAGTTCCAAATCCACTGCAAAGACGGTGGTAATAAGTAAAATTCAGGTCAGTAAGGGTAGCTAGGCACATATTGCACACAAACATCAATGAATTAAAGCTCCGTCTAGTGGAGGCTTCAGACACAGTATTGTATCTTATAACCGCCTATGCAGTCATGTTGGAGCTTTAACGAGAACCTATGTATTTTTTTAATAACCTCTTCTGCATTCATTACATTTCTTTGTAGATCAGCGGGGGGGTCAGAGAACAAATATTAAAATCCAGCATCCGCAGGAAAAGGGTAAGTATATTAAAACATTATTTTATTTGTGACATGGACGAAGAGCAGTTAAGCTAGAAACGCATAGACCTATGTCCTTTTATTTATTCTACGTGTCTTTTTTTTTTTTTTAACCATGTCGCCAATAAAATAATATTTTCATATACTTAACCTTTTTCCTGGGGATGCTGGATCTTTGTATTTGTTGCTATATCTTCACCCAAAAGTCATTGTGAAGTTTCTGTGTGCTTACACCTTACATCAGTCATTTTATATAGTTTCGTTAGTATTAGGAACAAGGTTAGAAAGGTAGATGGCAACGGCACCTGCCTTTCTGTCTGCATTAAATATATAAAATGTAATAGCTCTGATCCTTTTGCTCTGTAAACCGCACCCCTGAAGCCATATGCTAAGGAAATATATTGGGCCACTTCTGTGACCACCTTTGCATTTCCTAAATAGCCACTTTATCTTGAGGATGATGATCCCTCGCTGCAATGTGTAAAGGTTCACAGACTTTTTGACGTATTCTGTATTTCTAAAAACCCGCATGCACCTTTCCAATGAGTTTTGAGATCTAAGTGTACTTGAAATATCTTGATGGAATACAGGAGATCAAATAACAAACGATGTGAGAAATGTCTTTGTCTTCAAGTCTCAGGGTGAGCTCGCCTGACAATAAAATAAATGTTTCTATAAATTGAAGCCACACACTGAAAGAGTTTATTTCCAGGTGACCCGCACACTTCATCTCTTCCCGGGAAAGTGATAAAAGGCTGAAGCAGTAATGTGGTGTCGTCTTAAATACATTCAAAGTAAATCTGGTTTTCGTAAGAGAAATTGCTTTCTTTGTGGCTAAGCAAATGTCTGTTTAGCAAAGCTCCGGATAATGCTTGTGCCGCTCTCCGTTTTGGGGACGGTTGTACCTTTGCAAACACGAGGCTATTTCTCTTTCTGCTATGGTAGGAAATAATCTGATCCATTATTATTATATGGATAGGGGATACCTTTTGATTCTGCAAAAAAAAACTTTTTAATTGATCAAGATCAAACTATGGTGTAGGTCGGACGTTATTTATGATAACTGAGACCGTCATAAGAAATGTTGCGTATAGTTTTTTGACAGACAAATGGAGTTGAAAATGGCTCCTATCTTTCATATTAAGTGTCTGACCACCATTTTTCATGTTTTCCTCGTGGTCAAGTTGTGTTTTCATCTCTTGTAGTCCATTTAAACCGATGTGTACTATATGCATGTTGATAACAATATAAAAATTAATTCCAAGGAAGCTATAAAAATCTTTTTTTCTTTTCCTTCCTTTTTGTAAGTTGACTGCTGGGATGGACCAGACGGGGAGCCCATTGTCCACCATGGATACACCTTAACATCCAAAATCCTGTTCAAGGACGTCATCGAGACTATTAACAAGTATGCATTCATCAAAAATGAGTAAGTATTGGGCATCGGCGTTCTTTCGTGCTCACACATCGGATTTATAATCCTGTTGGTTTATAACATATGTCATCCTGGCAGATCAGAACTTTTTTAGGTGCTGTTCGGTTTTATGGATGGGTAATCCATCACTTTCCTTATGAGCACGTTGTACATCAATAACCGGTATTGGACTTGACAGCACGGGTAGACATCACTTTGTATTAGATGTTAAAGAAAAATTTACTAGTGCTTTTTTTTGTTCTTGGCTATTGTAAGTTAATTCTTCAATTTTATTACTTAATCCATTTTCTTTGCTGCAACTGGACATTTGTTATTGTAGTATTACATGCCATCCATCCAGATGTATGGCTGACCATGGCTCACAATGCATTTTTGCCATACAGCTGAAGAGTATTGAACATTAAACCTACACCCTCCGTCCCCCACCACCAGACATAATCACTGTCCCCACTGGGGCTCACAATCTACATTCGCCATCAATATGGTTTTGGGGTATGGAAACCGGAGAACCCGGAGGAAACCCACGCAAACACGAGGAGAACATGCAAACTCCTTGCAGATGTTGTCCTTGGTGGGATTTGACCCCAGGGCTGTTAAGTGACAGTGCTAACCACTGAGCTACCAGGCTGCTCCTTCAGTTGCCATCAATAGTTGTTGTCACCCAACTGTACAAACAACCTTAATCACACTTTTCAACTTTTGACGGATTAATTAACCTCAGTTTTCGGCCATAACCATGCCCTTTTTCTGAATCCATGTTTCCTCCCTGCCCATTTTCGGCATTTCCACGTCCCATTACCTGAAAAGATATTTTTGGAAAGGTTTGTCAAAGCCTAAAATATTTGTTGAGTTTTTCAAGACTCCCTGAGCCACCCGGACATTCGGCGGGAGTTGATTTTATGACGTTCCTCAGACGTTCCTCAGACATTCCTCAAGTTCCTCAGATCTCATTCTCATCCAGTCCCTGTCGGTCTTAACTTCAGTTTTACCATTTATACATTAGGAAGCTCAGAATGAACAATTAGTCACTCCAGGATAGAAGAAGGCCATTCAGACTTAAAGGGAGTCTGTCACCCCAAAATGCAAATGCACTTACATTTATATAATGGACTTGGGCCCCTTTTAAAATAATACCAGTAATGCACAGTTGAGTTTTGTAGTTGCAGATAAATTCACTTAAAATATATATGCAAATGAGGGCACCTTGTTGCACCATTACCATGTCCAATGTCTATTTGCCCCACTACACCCTCCAATTTGCATATCTAGCCTTGTCCCTGAGCTTGATTAACAGCTCTGACTTTCTCACAGGAAATGAACCCAGGACCCTAGGATTGCAAAGCAACAGTGCTAACCTCTGAGCCACCATACAGTGCATACTGAGCCACCGTGCCTCCAACACAAAAAAACCTTTTTAAGCTTGCATGGTGGTGTTTTATTTTAAGGACGGGTGGAATTCGCCCCTATACTTTCAGCTTTGTAATAATTGTGGCCGGTTTTGTTATTACACACCTCTCCCCCCCCCCCCCCCCCATAATAATCACTTGTGCTTTGCTCCCCTGTTGTGAAGCAGAAAACCAAACGTTAGTTCAGAACAGAACTGTACATCAAGTTGTTATAAATTACTGGATTGATTTTCTGGACGTTCATCTCTGTGTGAGTCTCAATTAAAGGCTCCTGGAGTGGATATGGCGTTTTCTCCAGTGCAGTGTTACTGACCTCTCGCTCCCGGCAGCTCGTTTTCTGAGGTCTACGAGACGCCATAATAATGCGGCCATTATCATTTTGCCTTTTATAAGAACTGAAGAGGAACTTTCTCCTGATGGCTGGAATATCTGATAATCGTTGTGTTTGTAGTCAGTCAGGACACTTTTACTAATCAAACTAGTAGTAGAGTTTGATTGTACAAGTCGTAGAACAATAAAAAAAATGATACCGGTCTTGTAGTGATCCGAGGTACCAGAGCTGAGACATCAAGGTTTGAAGGCTCATGTCATTTAGCCTGGAAGTGCTCTGATGGTGTGACAATGTGCTCGGACACTACCCCCTCCAATGAATTTAAGGCTAATTTGCATGTTGCTTCTTCATTGTCGCTCTTTATCAGGAACATAAACCAAAACCCATATAGAGTATCTAAAATGTAAAGATTATTTGGAGAAATTTTTGTTTTTTTTTCTGTTATAATTGCCAGTAAATTGGTGGAGGTCGAGGTCCAGAGACCCTCCCTTCCCCACCGTTGACCACTCGAAAAAAAACCCCAGAGAGATGCACAGCGCAGGAGAATCTGTACTCCACCATTTGAGCACACCCGGGCAGGAGCTTTATGCTGTATACTTATAAAGATGTTTTACTAGGACCCCCATTATCTGCTGGCAATTAAAGGGACAAATTTTTTTTTTTTTTTAAGTTTTACAAATGTTTACTCTTTAAACCAGTTGATATTTTAAATTACTGGTCAGTAGGGTTGGTTGGTGGGCGTCCTGGTCCTGAGATCTTTACCGATTTGTACAAATCATGGGCGAGAAGAGCTCTTCTTGGAGCATGAGCAGAGCAGTGTAAGAGCCAAGCTAGAAAGTCTATAGGTAAGTATACTGCTCTTCTCATCCTGGAAGATAAGCTGAACTCTTCTGACCTTTACATTGAGGCCTTGGACATCCTCAGAAAAACCATAACACATAAAAAAAATGTAAAAGGTATAGATTGAGAAGATGAAGAATGAGAAATTTCACGAACACCAAAAAAACTCTACATGGTAAAAGGGTTTGTCTCATGAAGACCTAATCTGCACTGCATTGTGGGCCCGGTATCTGAAACCCTTAGCGATCAGCTGTTATCACTGGAGAGAACCATATGTGACCAGACCTGGCTTGACCCATGCATCTTGCAGTGGCCTCATGCAGGGTAAATGTACCAATACACACTGTCTAATAAAATAAAGGGGTGACTATTGTGGCACACAGGATGCCCAGGTTCGCCAGTGCTAGAAGCCCTCTATACTGAGAGTCCTCAAATATCATGGCGATCCTTTCGGCCCACCGGTTTTCCCAAATGGACTAAAGGAACCACCAGTGCACACTACACGATCACCGTAGCATCCCATGCATCAAGTTGGCGGCTCTGACTTCTTTAAGCGTCAAGTCATTGGGGCCCTATGGAGCTTTCCGAATGTTAATGAGAAACATGGTGTGAGGAGAACCCAAAACAGCTATCGGCAATCTGAACAAGAGATTGTCATGTTTTATTACTAAATAATTATATTATGGTCTTAAAAAAAATATATAAATATGTCTTATATTTTGCTGACAGTCATCATTATATAGGTTGAATGAGGATTTATTATGTGTCAGCTTCTCCGTTTTTCTTGCTTTCCAGATATCCTGTCATCTTGTCTATTGAAAATCACTGTAGTGTGCTGCAGCAGAAGAAGATGGCTCAGTACCTGACGGAAATCCTTGGGGACAAGTTGGATCTTTCTACTGTGGTTAATGGAGATTTTTCAAAGCTGCCTTCTCCGGAAGGCCTGAAAGGCAAGATATTAGTAAAGGTAAATATGAGCAGGAAGGACGAATCGAGACATGAAGATTATTGCAGGTTGATCAGTCTGTACTATGGAAGTAATTTTGGAAATGTCATTGCTTCTCGGTCTACCTGGGTCTTATCCATGCCACTTCCTTAAGTCTGTCCTCATTTCTCATATCTTGACCACATATACAAGATCTTCAAAACCAATTGGTCATGGTACCCAATGCAACATCTCAAACATGCCCACCAACAATCACTTCCCAAATTTGACTGAATGGACCTCCTGATGTTCCAGACCTTGGTGTGACTGCTACCACTGCACCCACATTATTTATTCTCCTGTTTGTGAGTGGTATTTACACGACAGATTTTAATGTCTTATTTTCCTTGGTGAGACCTGACTGGTCCTTTGTTTTCTTCTCAGTGTCGCCCCGTGTTGAGTTTTGCACCTTATAAATATTGAGCATTCACCTGTATTCTTTGTGCTGGAGTGTTGTATGGTGTTATCCCACTGTGCATGCATCAGCCAGGAAACCAAATAATAATGGCGGAGGTGCAAAATTTCAGCCAGCCACATAAATGACATCACCGGGAACAACTGTCAATCATCATAGGAGGGTGGTGCTGGACAGAGGGGAGTGATGAACTGCAAGTGCATCAATACAGCCACAGTGCACTTGCAGTCTAATTTGCAAATAAGTAGGTCACTCAGGGAAAGTTAATATAGATAAATGGAGGTGAGAATAATTGAAACATGTGAATATCAATGAGAGGATCCCATAAAATATACGGTCTATATTCCCATCTATGTAGCTTAGACTATTACTGTATGGGAACCTTAATCTGGGCATGCAATGGATAGATTTCATATTTGGTGATCAGTATAGGAAACAGTCTTCTGCAATACACAAGAATGAGAAAATAAGTCCATACTGATAAAATAATGTTAAAATTTGCAGTTATTCTAAGTTACATTTCTAATGCAAACATATTTGCAAATTAGACTGCAAGTGCACTGGGGCTGTATTAGTGCACTTGCAGTTTATTTTGCAAATATGTTTGCATTAGGAATGTAACTTAGAATAACTGCAAATTTTAACATTATTTTATCACTATGGACTTATTTTCTCATTCTTGTGTATTATTGAAAACTGCTTCCCATACTGATCGCCAAATATTAAATCTATCCATTGGAGATCCAGATTTTGCTTCCTGTATGGTCTTAGCTACATAGAAGGGAATATAGACTGTATGTTTTATGGGATCCTCTCATCGATGTTCACACATTTCAATTATTCTTTCCTCCATTTATCTATGTGAATGTTCCCCCGAGTGACCTACTTCATCATCAGGCTCATTATGTGACACGGCAATCAATACAAATGACATCTAAAAGATCGATAAAACTCTTGTTCGGACCAAGGCTGAAATGTCAAGTACGGTATATATATATATTTTTTTTTTAAAAAGCTAAGCACTAATGGGCCAGTCTCACCATCTGAAGTGTTGCGATTATGTGTGAAGAGCTAGGAAACCTACACTACAGATGAATCTTTGCTCTCGTCAGCCTTTTTTACTATATGGAAGAAGGGTTTTCTGATTGATATATCGATTGTGGCATTTGTTAATGGACCAATGAATAAATAAATGTGCAGATGAAATGCAGAATAGATCTTGTACTTTAGTGACTGTCTATTGACGGTCAACAGAGATCCGTTAATGACCATCGTTGAGAAGGATAATGAAGGGTCCCACATTCCCCATCTGACCAATGTAAAGAATAATCAATTTATTCCTATCTAGTTTTGCAGAAGAAAACAGCTGTAGAGCGATTCCTTTTACCATATTCAATATTTTACACCCCCCAATAATAATTTAGGTAGCAATGGTTTGACATTGTGACCACCATAAACTGGAAGCCTTTGTAATGCCTCGTTTTTGCCACATTGTTGGATTCATTTTCAACGTGATGTTAAGTGGAATCTGTCGGCAGGTTTTTTGCTATGTAATCTGACCGCACCATGATGTAGGAGCAGAGAACTTGATTCCAGCAATATATCACTTAGTTGACTGGATGCAGCAGTTGATAGAATCAGTTTTCTCTGCTGCAGAACTCAGCAGAGCTAAGAATGCTGGACTTTGTATAACCCCGCCCACACCACTGATTGGCTGCTTTCTGCCAATATAAAGTGTACAAAGAAAGCAGCCAATCAGTGGTGGGGGGTGGTTAGACCAGGATGCACCAAACACCTAGTCCTGTAGTGATAATCTCATGCTGATAAAACACTGATTATATTGAAACAGCACCTTCCGTATGCCATTTTTTGCACATATTTTAATACCACTCTTTGGAGTGGCAGTATATATTTTTGTTTGTCAATTACTTATAGCATATCTTCATTACTGCTTCTTATTTTTTGAACTGGCAGTATATTTGGAATATGTTTTATTAATTATTTTGAGCACATGTTTACTGCTGTTTTCCATATCTATCTTTATTTTGCATCTTATCTGGTATCTTGTAATTGCACATTGTGCAGCTTGTTCGTCCCTTTGGTGTGCCCCTCAAGTTCTGGTATTGTGCTCACCTTTTTAACTGTTTAATTCTTTGTATTAATAAATAAAATATTTTTTTTTCATTTATTTTTGGACGTATTTCGGGTGTTCTTCTTTGTTTGTGGTCATATTTTCCGATTTGTCCTTTTTGAATTATCCTTGTATACACACATGGTGACATAGGTATTTTCTCATTGCTATATATCATGTATCACCGCAAATTTTGAGTGTGTATTTTTCCTTAAATTTTCTCAATTATTTATAGTCAATAGGCGGTAATAGTCTGGAGAGGTTCATTAACCTCTGTGGATGGAGAGTTGTGGGCATGCTCTGTGGTCTGTGCAGGGAGGGGGCAGAGGTGAGCTGTGGCCGTTGCTTATTGTGAATGATTTAAGCCTTTGTTTTACATTTACCTACATTGTAAGGACAAAGTTATTGGGACTCCTACACATCACACCTACAGGAGTTTCAGGACATTATTCATAAACACAGCTTCCACTATTCCAGGAGAAAGAAGGCATCGGTGTATTTCTAATCCCGTACAACTCTCTGTTCTGGGAAACGACAATACATATCCCAGAAAAATTAAGTGAACACCAAGATCCAAAAAATAGGTAAAATTTTATTCAATAAATTTTCAATAAGTAAACACAAATAAAACATTAAGAGGGTTGAGCAATACTTTAGCATTGATGACCTATCCTTGGGATAGGTCACGAGTCTGGTCAGCCGGGGTCCAACACCTGACACCTCTGCCGATCAGCTGTTGACGGTGGCCGGAAGTGTTCACTTGCAGAGCTGGCCATTTTCTGATAATGGCTATCGCACATCCGCCTCCTATTGAATTGAAAAGCAGGGGAATGTGTAGTACCAAGCCTCGACCACTATCAGAAGACAGCCAGTTCCTCCAGTGAGAACCTCCGGCCACCGCCGACACCGATAACAGCTGATTGGGGTGGGTACTGGATGTCAGACCCCAATCCAACAGACATTGATGACCTATCCAATTGATAGGTCATCAATGCAAAAGTAGTGGACCACCTCTATAAAAACAAATGTGTCTCACTGAAATGGGAATCTGCATGCGCCTAATTGTACATAGAACTCTTGTCGCTCAACCAATAAGATACTCAAATTTCCCTACTTGGATTGATAGAGTAACCAGCAGCCAAATAAAGCACACTTAGGCTACGTTCACATTTGCGTTGTTGGGCGTAGCATCGTCGACGCAACCCACAACGCATATACACAACGATGCGTTCTTTGACGCATGTGTTGACATAAACTAGTATTGTTCATGAATTTTGGCGCAGGGAAAACGCTACAAGTAGCGTCGTCCATGCCCTGTCTGGTGCGTCAAATTGACGCATGCGTCGTGAAACGCAATACAACGTATACCGTCGCATGTCCATGCACCCCCCATGTTAAAGATAGGGGCACATGATGCATGCGTCGGTATGCATCGACGACGCTGCGCTCATCAACAAAAAATGGAAAACGTAGCCTTAGTTGTGATAGTGTTATCTCTTTAGAGAAAATCTATATCTGCCCCCAAAGTTAGGCACCGCTTCCCCCCAACTTAACGCATGTTTCGCCTTGCTTCTTCTGGAGGCCCAGTTTATAAAAATTTTTTAAGAAAGTACAGGAGCAAACAATACCAGTTACATGTAAAAGTACTAAAGCCCAGTTGCATCATCATGATGAACAAGGTGTCAGTTTGCCTGAAATGCGTCACTCATAAAGCAATTGAACAGGATAAGCTTTACAAAGGCTCAAGCCAAAAATGTTGACATTTGTTAACAGGGGCCAATAAATCAATGTGTTTTTTTTTTGCAGATAATTTGCTTATCAAAAAGAACATTCTTAAAATATATTTTGTTTGTTGGGTTCTTTTTACGCAACTTTACATAACTTACACCGGATTAAAAATGGAAGTGTTGACAGATATGACAAAATGTATCATGCAGAATAGTATTAGCAGAACCATCAGCAATTCAGATAATCACAGAGCTGCTCGATTAATATTATGGCAGATGAAGATTTCTCAGAGGAGGCTATGGAGCGTTAGGAATGAGACTTCCGCTCTACATAAATAGTGGATATTGATGATTTTTCTTGTTTTAGGGGAAGAAACTCCCTTCCAGTATTAGTGACGATGCTGAAGAAGGAGACGTCTCTGATGAGGACAGCGCCGATGAGATAGACGATGACTGCAAGCTAATTAATGGCGATGTATGTAAGATAAGATTGTATGACTGTCTACGAGCTGTAAGTAATGTCACACCGCTCCAGCTGGTGAAAATGAGTTTCATGTGAATTACTTTATGAACACACACGACCTAGGAGCCATTACCGGTCTCGTTCTGGTTGCGATTCACTTAGTAGTTCAAGTTGTTGTCATACACCTGTGATCTTTCACCGCCATGATGAAAATTAGAATAGTTTCCCAAAAAAATTAGCATTAGTAACATAACATTTATGTTTATACAGCAAAGTCAGGTCATAGTAAATCCTATTTATCAAACCTCTCTAAATTTTAGACAGTGAAAACTGAGACTTATGGCCAGATTTATGGCAGTGGTCCATGTTGGATCATAGATTTGGTGTATCTTCTAGTTTTACAGCATGTTTGGTTGGTTCAGTTTATGGCAATATTTATGTCCGTACGATAGGGAGTAACTTTCTGATCGCTGGGGGTCCAATTGCAGGGACGAACAATTTTGTCAAGAATGGGGCTCTAGAAAGCCCCTCATGAATTGATCGGAGACTAAGCATGCTCAACCTCACCTCTATTTCTATCCGGGATAGGACCGTCTAGACCATCTCTAGTACTAAAACCTCACCTTCATTCAGTCAGTCGACCCCTGTATAGATGGGGCAGAGCAGGACCGGAGTCCAACTGTTCAGACACCTGCCCATGGGATACCATGTAGATGAAATGCCTAGCTCTATTCAGACAAGACTCTGTGGTGCCCCATTTTTTCCAATAATTGGAAATCTCCGCCTTTGGCTCCCCAATGATTAGAAAGTTACTCCCTCTACAGTAGATAGATAGGGGGAACTTCTAGACTCGGCATAAACACTTTATAGAATTTGTCGGTATAAATTGACTGTTCAAACTGAGCACAAGAGCTCTGTGCACCCTTGTTGTGGCCAAGTAGTTCAGTGCACCTTTAGACCTACTGTTTTTTCCAGCCATCTCCGCCTTCTTTTCACCCCTGTAAAACCAATGCTGTCAATTAAAGAAGTTGTCCACTACTTGGACAACTTCTTCTCATGCTCCTCGCTTGGCCCCGATAAAATAATAAAGCCTATACTGCCCTCCCGTGCCAGCACCGCTCCCACAGAATTGGCACTCACGGTTCCAGGGCTCCCATGCAGTTGTGACATGTGGCGCCCCAATCCGTGCTGACGTCACTGTACCCACCTTCTGTCGAATTGAATATGAAGATTAAGCCGGAGATTAGTTGCAGCCCGGACTTCCTCTTCATGTTCAATTTGTCCGAAGGTGGAGACAGTGACGTCAGCACTGATTGGGCGCCGGGCACCATGTGTCATAACAACCGCATGGGAGTCCCCGGGAGAGAGAGTGCTGACACTGCAAAAAAAAGGCGCTGGGATGGGAGGTGAGTATAGGCTTTTTTTTATTTTATCAGGGTCAAACATTTAGATTAAGAAGGGGTTGTCCTAGTAGGAAGAGGAAGTCAGAGATGGATGAAGAAAAAGTAGGTGGGAAAGTGCACAGAACTGTTTGGCCACACCACGGGTGCACTGATTGTGCTTAGTTTGAACAGTCAATTTATTATGACACTCTATAAAGTTTAGAAGATACCACTCTATCTACAGTACAGGGAGTAACTTCCTGATCATTGGGGGGTCCAAATGCTAAGACCACGTCTTTGATTAGTTTGACCAGTTATTTTGTTCTTACAGTCTCCATTAATGGTGAAAAATAAATTCCGACTCAACAATGAAAATTTTCTTTTATCGTTGTTGAATATTAAACACTGGCCCCAAAATGTATTTGTAGTTTTGTAGTAACATACACAATACCCACAGGCTCGTGAGATGGATTTTCAAGGCGTATTCTCCATCCGAGCCCTATTTTAATTAATAGGAGACCTGTAGGATGTTTTTCTTTGCAAATGTGTTGCCCATTATTGGGGTTATCTCTTAAGGTGAGATCTTCGTGATTGCCTGCCCCTGACCTGATAAATATGAGCCAAGTGCATGCATAGCAGAAAGACATCGGACGCAGGGTCAGATGGGCGCTCCTCTCTCGGCAAGAGCTGCACAGAACTGAACTTTATTAGTATAAACAAAAGATCATGTAGCAGGCAGGAAGAGGGCGTTGCACAGCTTCTCAGCAGCCATTGTGTCAGTCTGTGATAGGTCCCAGCTAGGTCTATTCCATATATGGTCTTCAGTGTATCCACCTCACATTCCAAGGATTCCAGGGCGTAGTTCCAAGATGTAGACGCCATCTTGCAACACCACATAATATTACTAGCTTATGTAAAGTTAATAATTGATTTCATTAACCATTCTCTCCTTCACACCATCATGTACTAGCATCTCAGCCTTCCTGCTGTCAGATTGTGCCAGCGCGTACGCCCGATAACTCTAAGCACTGGGGGACACAGAAAAGGTCCCCTGTGTAAGATCAGTATATTGGACCTTTTCGGTCAAATAGCTCAAAATGCAAAATTGCACCTGCTTTGGAGGTGACAGTGGCCCCCTTATTGCTTTGGCCCTTGTGCAGCTGCACAGGTTGCACCAACGATCTGTCCATTCTGACCCTAAGGTCACCTAAGGCTCTGGTATCTCCAGCCCAGTATATTCGCTTAGTTTATATGGATCCCATTAGATTCCTTAGTTATTATGGAGACCCCACAGTGGGTTACTCCGTTCAACAAAGTTTCTGCAATTGAATTCGGTCTTAAAATGAATTGTATCTTGTTTATCGCAGATTCTTTAGTAAGACTTCTGTGTTTGTGTACTTTTAAGCTCCATGAAAAAGATGTTCTAAAGCTCTTGAGAAAGACAAGGAGGGGCACTTAGGCTGATGTGATTGCTGTAGCTCCGAGTAAGGACCCGCTTCACTTCATCGTTAATGCTCTCAATGTAGCACCCAAACCATCCGGCGCCACCATTAAGCTCAATGGAGGAGTATTGATCGGCGCCCGCGTCACGCGGCCTTGATTGTGATTGTAAGCTTCAGCCTGGATCAGCGGGGCCCAGAAATACCAACGGATTGTGCAAACGTCTTTCTCTTGACATTTAGAGTCTGTTCAGTCTGTTCCTTTTTATAAGGAAGGGATGTAGTATAGTCCAGACGGAATTGGATTTTCTACATAGAAGCTATGTACGGCCATTCCAATAATAGTCCGCTATCTACAGCCGGGGTAGAGGATTTATTGCTTTGTATGGATTATGGTCGATGCAAGAACAGGCAGCATATAGAAAATGGCCATTTATATTGTGCTATTAGGCTACGTTCAGACTAGCGTTGTGCGCCGGCGACGCGACGCACAACGCACCGAAAAACGCGGCAAAACGCACGCAAAAACGCTGCGTTTTGCGACGCGTGCGTCGTTTTTTGCCGAAAATCGGACGCAAGAAAAATGCAACTTGTTGCGTTTTCTTGGTCCGATGCTTGCGGCAAAAAAGACGCATTTGTCGCAAAACGCAACAAGCAAAAACGCATGCGTCCCCCATGTTAAACATAGGGGCGCATGACGCGTGCGTCGCCCGACGCGGCGCCGACGCACACTAGCACAACGCTAGTCTGAACGTACCCTTACAGAGGGAGAAAACCATTAAATGATGAGCGTGGCACTGCGGCATCTGTTCTGCACAGAAATTGTGGAATTTATTAGTTACATTCAGCAGTGACACGTTCCAAGACCCCACAACCCCATCTTGAATCTCAGATTATGATTAGTGGTTTTATTTTTTGGATTTTGTATATGTAGTTTATTTTAATATGGGAGTAATATGGAGTTACACAGATAACAAACGCACATCTGATGATATAACAAGTCATCAGCTCTCGTATAAAGGGATTGTCCAGGACCCAAATATTAATGTTCTATCCTCAGAATAGGTCCTATATCTCAACTGCACAAGGGCCAAAGTGATGAGGACCACTACCACCTCCAAAACAGGTGGAATTTTGCATAATTATGAGCAATCTTAATTAATAATCTAGCTTCATGGATTTCTGTCTTGAACCTCGAAAGTAACTTCATAGAGGAGCTAAAATGGCACAGTCTTGGTTATGCGGTAGGCAAATTGACTCACTGTTCCTTTGGAAGTTCCGGAGTGCTGCTTTCTTCTCTCCTGCAGTGATGAAGTTGGTGGGATTTTTGGCAATCGTTGCACAATGATTTCAATTGTTAAAAAAAAAAAATAGAGAAAATCATATTAAGGGTCATCTCTTGGATCTGTAAGACTTTACCACTAAAAATATATGGGCATCATTTTTCACCTCCATTTGTTTTTTTTTAATTCAAGGCTTAGAGGTTACTGTATAGCACATGGAATGCCCATAGCGACATAAAAAGGGGCCGCTTCCACCTTCAAAGCGTGTAGTAAATGCACAACTAGAGTCATGGCCGAAAGTGTTGGCACCCTTTAAATTGTTACAGAAGATTTATTATTTCTCCCAGAAATTTATTGGAATTACACATTTTGTTTTACACCTCTTTATTTCCTTTGTGTGTATTGGAACAAGACAGAAATAAAAGAGGAAGAATAAAAAGGCTAATTGGGCATAATTTCACACAAAACCCCCAAAATGGATCGGACAAAATTGTTGACACCTTTCCAAATATTGTGGGTAAACAACTTTGTTTCAAGCATGTGATGCTAGTTCAGACTAGCCTGTGGCAAGTAAAAGGTGTGGGCAATATGAAAATCACACCTGAAACCAGATAAAAAGGGGAGAAGTTGACTCAATCTTTGCATTGTGTGTCTGTGTGTGCCTCACTAAGCATGGAGAACAGATAGAGGAGAAGAGAACTGTCTGAGAACTTGAGAACCAAAATTGTTGAAAAATAGCTAGATGTTACAAGTCTATCTCTAGAGATCTTGATGTTCCTTTCTCCACGGTGCGCAACATAATCAAGAAGTTTACAACCCATGGCACTGTAGCTAATCTCTCTGGACATAGATGGCAGAGAATGAAGATGAAATGTTGCAACACAGGATAATCCGGATGGCGAATAAGCAGCCGCAGTCAAGTTCCAAAGAAATTCAAGATGTCCTGCAGGCTCAGAGTGCATCAGTGTCAACGTGAACTACCCATCGACATTTGAATTAAATAAAACACTATGACAGGAGACCCAGGATTTACCACTGCTGACACAGAGACCTAAAAAAGCTGGACTGCAGTTTGCCAAATTGTATATGATTAAGCCAAAAACTTCTGGGGAAGCTTCTTGCTTACAAATGAGACCAAGATAGAGCTTTTTTGATAAAGCATATGATTGTACTGTTAAGTGAAAAGGGAATGAGGCCTACAATGAAAAGAACACAGTACCTACAGTCAAATATGGTGGAGGTTCTTAGATTTTTTTGGTTGTTTTGCTGCCTCTGCCACTAGGTACCTTGACTGTGTGCAATGTATCATGAAATCTGAAGATTACCAAAGGATTTCGGGGTCACAATGTAGTGCCCCGGTCATGATGGGTCTTCCAACAGTACAATGACCCCAAACATACTTCAAGAAGCACTCAGAAATGGATGTAAAAAAACCCAAAATGCTGGAGAGTTCTGAAGTGGCCAGCAATGAGACTGCATTTAAATCCCATTGATCACCTGGGGAGAGATCTCAAAATTGCAATTGGAAGAAAGCATCCTTCAACTATGAGAGATCTTGAGCAGCTTGCAAAAGAAGAGTGGTCCAAAATTCCAGTTGAGAGATGCAAGAAGTTTTCTCATGTTTATAGGAAGAGACTGATTGCAGTTATTTATTCCAAAGGGGGTTCAATCAAATATTAAGTTGAGGGTGTCAACAATTTTGTCGGTACCCTTTTTGGGGGTTTTGTGTGAAATTATGTCCAATTTGCCTTTTATCTGTCTTTTTTGTGGTGTTCTAATACACACACACAAAGGAAATAAACCTGTGTATAACAAAAGGTGTCATTGCAATAATTTTCTGGAACAATTTAAAGTGTGCCAACATTTTTGGACATGACAATATATAAGACTCCATACATATAGAGTGCGTTTGCCCAAATCCAAAACTTCAAAACTAGAGCAAAATCTTTCTTGTGGATTTTCCACTGATTTTTATCTTTTTCTTGCATTGCAAAGGCTGAATTCTGAAATAAGCAACTGACATGCTGGGAATATTAAGATCTGCATGAAAAATTAGTAGAAGGTGCAGATGAGATTTTAAAGATCTTATCTGCATAGTCCACATAACATAAAAGCAGCAATTTTTTCTGCTTTTTTTGGAGCAGAAAATCTGTTGGATTCAATCAAAGTGGGTGCGAGTTAATGAAAATGTATGCTCACTGTCCATTTATAACCAGTGCTAAACTGTGCCGGGGTTTTTTAATCCATTTTTTCCTAAAGGCTTCTATGGAGAGCTTGAAAAAATACATGTAAAATTGCATTTGTGTTTTTACAGAATCCCAGATTAAACACACACCCCCCCTAAAAAAAAAAAAAAAAAAAAACACATTAAAAAATGCTACATAAATTTAAAAAAAAATGCATTAAAAAAGAAGCAAAAGCAGAGTGGATTGCTGTTGCATACTGTGATGTGGAAAAATGCAGAAAACATAAAAAATAGAAACAAAACAAAAAAAAAACGCAGTGGAAGAAACAGGGCCTTAGGGTATGCTTATACGCAGCAATTTTTTCTACGTTTTTCTGCTTGAAAACTACAGTGTATAGTTGGAAAAAGTCTGTGGAAATTCCAGAAGCATTTGTTGCATTTTTGCTGCTTCTTTTTTAGCTGCTTTGCCTTTTTGATCTCAATTGTGAAAGCAGCAGTAAAAACACTGAAAAAAAATGATTGTTTAAAAAAATTAAAAAAAAGCCAAGTCAAAAATACACCTATGAATGAGATTTTGCAAGAATAAAAAAAATGCATCAATGAACAAAAAAAAAAAACATCAAAAATGCTAAGTGTGAGCGCGGAGATGGCAAATCTATAAAGAAAATCTGCAACAAATATACTACATGGCTGTTGTGAATTCTGTGGCTGAATTCACTCCTGTGGTCACAAGTGGTACTGCAGCTTCTGAGCTTCCTCCCTCAGGTGTTCTGGTGAGCTCGTTAACTGCTTCATTACTTAACTCCGCCTGATGCTGCTATCCTTGCTCCTTGTCAATGTTTCAGTGTTGGATCTGAGCTTCTCCTGATTGTTCCTGTGACCTGCTGCTCTGTATAGCTAAGTGCTTTTTTCTTTTTTGTTGCTTTTTTTCTGTCCAGCTTGTCTTTTGTTTTGCTGGAAGCTCTGAGACGCAAAGGGTGTACCGCCGTGCCGTTAGTTCGGCACGGTGGGTTTTTTTTGCCCCCTTTGCGTGGTTTTGCTTTAGGGTTTTTTGTAGACTGCAAAGTTCGCTTTACTGTCCTCGCTCTGTCCTAGAATATCGGGCCCCACTTTGCTGAATCTATTTCATCCCTACGTTTTGTCTTTTCATCTTACTCACAGTCATTATATGTGGGGGGCTGCCTTTTCCTTTGGGGAATTTCTCTGGGGCAAGTCAGGCCTATTTTTCTATCTTCAGGCTAGCTAGTTTCTTAGGCTGTGCCGAGTTGCCTAGGTAGTTGTTAGGCGCAATCCACAGCCGCTTTTAGTTGTGTTTAGGATAGGATCAGGTGTGCAGTCTACAGAGTTTCCACGTCTCAGAGCTCGTTCTTGTATTTTTGGGTATTTGTCAGATCACTGTGTGCGCTCTGATCGCTAAGCACACTGTGTTTCTGGATTGTCTTCATAACACCTGTCATTAGCAAACATAACCGTACAAGGAGCCAACTAATGATTCTCAATAGAGGGAAAGAAAAAGTTCTGACATCATTTTTTTTTTTTTTTTTTTTTTTTTTCTGCTCTGTGTTCACTTTTTTTTTTTCCCCTAGACATTTGGGTGATTCTGGACACAGGTGTGGACATGGATATTCAGGGTCTGTGCTCTTCAATGGATAATCTCGTTATAAATGTACAAAAAATTCAAGATACTATTGATCAGAAGTCTATGTTAGAACCAAGAATTCCTATTCCTGATTTGTTTTTTGGAGATAGAACTAAGTTTCTAAGTTTCAAAAATAATTGTAAGCTATTTCTGGCCTTGAAACCTCATTCTTCTGGTAATCCTATTCAACAGGTTTTGATTATTATTTCTTTTTTGCGCGGCGACCCTCAAGACTGGGCATTTTCTCTTGCGCCAGGAGACCCTGCATTGAGTAGTGTCGATGCGTTTTTCCTGGCGCTCGGATTGCTGTACGATGAGCCTAATTCAGTGGATCAGGCTGAGAAAAATTTGCTGGCTTTGTGCCAGGGTCAGGATGATATAGAAGTATATTGTCAGAAATTTAGGAAATGGTCAGTACTCACTCAGTGGAATGAATCTGCGCTGGCAGCTTTGTTCAGAAAGGGTCTCTCTGAGGCTCTTAAGGATGTCATGGTGTGATTTCCTATGCCTGCTGGTTTGAATGAGTCTTTGTCTTTGGCCATTCAGATCGGTCGACGCTTGCGCGAGCGTAAATCTGTGCACCATTTGGCGGTACTGCCTGAGGTTAAACCTGAGCCTATGCAGTGCGATAGGACTATGACTAGAGTTGAACGGCAGGAATACAGACGTCTGAATGGTCTGTGTTTCTACTGTGGTGATTCCACTCATGCTATTACTGATTGTCCTAAGCGCACTAAGCGGTCCGCTAGGTCTGCCGTCATTGGTACTGTACAGTCCAAATTCCTTCTGTCCATTACCTTGATATGCTCTTTGTCGTCGTTTTCTGTCATGGCGTTTGTGGATTCGGGCGCTGCCCTGAATCTGATGGATTTGGATTATGCTAAACGTTGTGAGTTTTTCTTGGAGCCTTTGCGGTGTCCTATTCCATTGAGAGGAATTGATGCTACACCTTTGGCCAAGAATAAACCTCAATACTGGGCCCAGCTGACCATGTGCATGGCTCCTGCACATCAGGAAGTTATTCGCTTTCTGGTGTTGCATAATCTGCATGATGTGGTCGTGTTGGGGTTGCCATGGCTACAAACCCATAATCCAGTATTGGATTGGAATTCCATGTCGGTATCCAGCTGGGGTTGTCAGGGGGTACATGGTGATGTTCCATTTTTGTCGATTTCGTCATCCACCCCTTCTGAGGTCCCAGAGTTCTTGTCTGATTATCAGGATGTATTTGAAGAGCCCAAGTCCGATGCTCTACCTCCGCATAGGGATTGTGATTGTGCTATCAATTTGATTCCTGGTAGTAAATTCCCTAAAGGTCGATTATTTAATTTATCCGTGCCCGAACATGCCGCTATGCGCAGTTATGTGAAGGAATCCCTGGAGAAGGGACATATTCGCCCATCGTCATCACCACTGGGAGCAGGGTTCTTCTTTGTAGCCAAGAAGGATGGTTCGCTGAGACCGTGTATTGATTACCGCCTTCTTAATAAGATCACTGTTAAATTTCAGTATCCCTTGCCATTGTTATCTGACTTGTTTGCTCGGATTAAGGGGGCTAGTTGGTTCACTAAGATAGATCTTCGTGGTGCGTATAATCTGGTGAGAATCAGGCAAGGAGATGAATGGAAAACTGCATTCAATACGCCCGAGGGTCATTTTGAGTATCTAGTGATGCCGTTCGGACTTGCCAATGCTCCATCTGTGTTTCAGTCTTTTATGCATGACATCTTCCGTGAGTATCTGGATAAATTCCTGATTGTTTACTTGGATGACATTTTGATCTTCTCAGATGATTGGGAGTCTCATGTGAAGCAGGTCAGAATGGTTTTTCAGGTCCTGCGTGCTAACTCTTTGTTTGTGAAGGGATCAAAGTGTCTCTTCGGTGTGCAGAAAGTTTCATTTTTGGGGTTCATCTTTACCCCTTCTACTATCGAGATGGATCCAGTTAAGGTCCAAGCCATCCAGGATTGGATTCAGCCGACATCTCTGAAAAGTCTGCAAAAGTTCCTGGGCTTTGCTAATTTTTATCGTCGCTTCATCTGTAATTTTTCTAGCATTGCCAAACCATTGACCGATTTGACCAAGAAGGGTGCTGATTTGGTTAATTGGTCTTCTGCTGCTGTGGAAGCTTTTCAGGAGTTGAAGCGTCGTTTTTGTTCTGCCCCTGTGTTGTGTCAGCCAGATGTTTCTCTTCCGTTCCAGGTCGAGGTTGATGCTTCTGAGATTGGAGCAGGGGCGGTTTTGTCACAGAGAGGTTCTGATTGCTCAGTGATGAAACCATGTGCTTTCTTTTCCAGGAAGTTTTCGCCCGCTGAGCGTAATTATGATGTGGGCAATCGAGAGTTGCTGGCCATGAAGTGGGCATTCGAGGAGTGGCGTCATTGGCTTGAAGGAGCTAAGCATCGCGTGGTGGTATTGACTGATCATAAGAACTTGACTTATCTCGAGTCTGCCAAGCGCTTGAATCCTAGACAGGCCCGTTGGTCGTTATTTTTTGCCCGCTTCGACTTTGTGATTTCGTACCTTCCGGGCTCTAAAAATGTGAAGGCGGATGCTCTGTCTAGGAGTTTTGTGTTCGACTCTCTGGGTTTATCTGAGCCAGCGGGTATCCTCAAGGAAGGAGTCATTGTGTCTGCCATCTCCCCTGATTTGCGGCGGGTGCTGCAAAAATTTCAGGCGAATAAACCTGATCGTTGTCCAGCAGAGAAACTGTTCGTCCCTGATAGGTGGACTAATAAACTTATCTCTGAACTTCATTGTTCGGTGTTGGCTGGTCATCCTGGAATCTTTGGTACCAGAGAGTTAGTGGCTAGATCCTTCTGGTGGCCATCTCTGTCACGGGATGTACGTACTTTTGTGCAGTCCTGTGGGATTTGTGCTAGGGCCAAGCCCTGCTGTTCTCGTGCCAGTGGGTTGCTTTTGCCCTTGCCGGTCCCAAAGAGGCCTTGGACACATATTTCGATGGATTTCATTTCTGACCTTCCCGTTTCTCAAAAGATGTCAGTCATTTGGGTGGTCTGTGATCGCTTTTCTAAAATGGTCCATCTGGTGCCCTTGGCTAAATTGCCTTCCTCCTCTGATTTGGTACCTTTGTTCTTTCAGCATGTGGTTCGGTTGCATGGCATTCCTGAGAATATTGTTTCTGACAGAGGTTCCCAGTTTGTTTCAAGGTTTTGGCGAGCCTTTCGTGGTAGGATGGGCATTGACCTATCCTTTTCCTCGGCTTTCCATCCTCAGACTAATGGCCAGACCGAACGAACCAATCAGACCTTGGAAACATATCTGAGATGTTTTGTTTCTGCAGACCAGGATGATTGGGTGTCCTTTTTGCCGTTGGCTGAGTTCGCCCTTAATAATCGGGCCAGCTCGGCTACCTTGGTTTCTCCATTTTTTTGCAATTCTGGGTTCCATCCTCGTTTCTCTTCAGGACAGGTTGAGTCTTCGGACTGTCCTGGTGTGGATTCTGTGGTGGATAGGTTGCAGCAGATCTGGACTCAGGTAGTGGACAATTTGATCTTGTCCCAGGAGAAAGCTCAACTTTTCGCTAATCGCAGACGCCGTGTGGGTCCCCGACTTTGTGTTGGGGATCTGGTTTGGTTATCTTCTCGTCATATTCCTATGAAGGTTTCCTCTCCTAAATTTAAACCTCGTTTTATTGGTCCGTATAGGATTTCTGAGGTTCTCAATCCTGTGTCTTTTCGTTTGACCCTCCCAGACTCCTTTTCCATACATAATGTATTCCATAGGTCGTTGTTGCGGAGATACGTGGCACCTATGGTTCCATCTGTTGAGCCTCCTGCCCCGGTTTTGGTGGAGGGGGAATTGGAGTATATTGTGGAGAAGATTTTGGATTCTCGTGTTTCTAGACGGAAACTCCAGTATCTGGTTAAATGGAAGGGTTATGCTCAGGAAGATAATTCCTGGGTTTTTGCCTCTGATGTTCATGCTTCCGATCTTGTTCGTGCCTTTCATGCGGCTCATCCTGGTCGGCCTGGGGGCTCTGGTGAGGGTTCGGTGACCCCTCCTCAAGGGGGGGGTACTGTTGTGAATTCTGTGGCTGAATTCACTCCTGTGGTCACAAGTGGTACTGCAGCTTCTGAGCTTCCTCCCTCAGGTGTTCTGGTGAGCTCGTTAACTGCTTCATTACTTAACTCCGCCTGATGCTGCTATCCTTGCTCCTTGTCAATGTTTCAGTGTTGGATCTGAGCTTCTCCTTATTGTTCCTGTGACCTGCTGCTCTGTATAGCTAAGTGCTTTTTTCTTTTTTGTTGCTTTTTTTCTGTCCAGCTTGTCTTTTGCTTTGCTGGAAGCTCTGAGACGCAAAGGGTGTACCGCCGTGCCGTTAGTTCGGCACGGTGGGTTTTTTTTGCCCCCTTTGCGTGGTTTTGCTTTAGGGTTTTTTGTAGACTGCAAAGTTCGCTTTACTGTCCTCGCTCTGTCCTAGAATATCGGGCCCCACTTTGCTGAATCTATTTCATCCCTACGTTTTGTCTTTTCATCTTACTCACAGTCATTATATGTGGGGGGCTGCCTTTTCCTTTGGGGAATTTCTCTGGGGCAAGTCAGGCCTATTTTTCTATCTTCAGGCTAGCTAGTTTCTTAGGCTGTGCCGAGTTGCCTAGGTAGTTGTTAGGCGCAATCCACAGCCGCTTTTAGTTGTGTTTAGGATAGGATCAGGTGTGCAGTCTACAGAGTTTCCACGTCTCAGAGCTCGTTCTTGTATTTTTGGGTATTTGTCAGATCACTGTGTGCGCTCTGATCGCTAAGCACACTGTGTTTCTGGATTGTCTTCATAACACCTGTCGTTAGCAAACATAACACATGGCATTTCTCCTAAAGGGGGAAAGAGTCTAAAGTATTAGCGCCTGTCCATGCTCGAGAAGTATCGTTTCTCCTTGCGGAGATTGACATGCTAAGCATGCCAAGATGAGGAGACTTAAAGCCGCAATGCTCCTCTGGGAAATATGCTAATTATGCAAATTGTCTCTTCAGAGAGGAAGAGAACTAGAACTCTAGTGCCACCTATTGTAAGGTAGCAATCCTACAAGTCAATTTCGACCCTTTATCGAGCCCATACTGAAATCCTAGATAAAAGCGTAGTAGTATAAATTGCATAGAACGTTTTTAGCAATAATGGTCCATCTCCTGCACCCACCACTCCTCCCCGGCCATCTTTCTAGATCTATCTTTTAGCGCTCTTGTGTTCTGCACAAATCCCTTTGGCAGCAGAAGTCGCCTCTGATTGATCTCGAGTTGACAGGAGAGGCGGGTGGCTTAATGAATTAGCAATAGGGCACAGATCCTTTAAGCTCATTTGTAAGGCGGGGATTGTCCTCTCTCCCAGACCTGTCTGGATGGACATGAAATACATTGGAGGAAGCTCTGAGGCTCCTGGAATATTTATTCCACACCGGCCATGTGTATATCTATCTGCCGGAGCTGTACTGCATCCTCCCTGACCGACTGTAGACTCTAGTGAAGAAATCGTGTGCTTAATGTTTCATTACAAAAATATTATGAGCATTTTTTAAAAATATACAAATGGCCTCTTCAGTGAAAAAAAGGACTAGAACTCTAGCGCCTTCTCTAGGAAGTAGCAATATTGACCCTTTAACAAGCCTTGCAATATGGCTTCGGATAAAAGCCAAACCAAAATCTCAATTTGTAGATCTAGGGTTTCAGGGTTTTGCCCCTCATCAGCGCAACGGAAGAGATGTGATTTGGCTGGGTGAGAGACGCAAGACTGGGATCTAAGGGGTAAGGTTTGAGGAGCATGCATTGCCTATAAGTCGTCTTACTCTTACATGCCAGGCCCGGCTTGTCACCTTACCTCTTAGGTATTTATCTGAAAAAAATAAAAATAGATCCAGGATCATCACAAAAAAGTAAAATCTGTTATTAGGAAAGCAATGTACATTAGTCTTAGATGACTTTTGTAATAACCTTATGTAATAGCACGACAATGCTATAAGGCTATAAGGAAACCGTCAGCAATCAGGTTAGTTGCTGTTCACAGATCTTGGAATAGTTTTTTTTTTTCTTGAAAATAGTTTGTGTGATTCATTAACCGATTAATACTAGAATTAACACATGACTATGTAACGATGGCCAATCCAACTTAGAAGAACACTTGGTGACCTCAGTTCCTCCCCACCCCCAATAATCTTGCAAACGTAGCTGAACGTAAATTTGTTCTAGACCAATAAGCCATTATGGACCACCTGTCAGTGATTTACCTCCCATCAGGATAAAGTATTGTGCATGCTGAAATTCTCATCCTTTTCTTCAACCTTTGACATCAAGGCAGAGTCGAAACGCGTCGTCCCCAATAAAGATGGCTGATTAGGCTTCATTCACACATGGGTTGGAGTCTTCGTTGCGGGAAAAATGGAGCAGAGTTCCGGATGGAACTACTGTATATTTTCCAGTAAAATGACCTACATGATGGAACCCGGATCCTGGTGATGTTCCTGGGTGTCATGTGATGGACCCACACAGCAGACCTCTTTTCAAAAAGTCGGAGGAACAGATATTAAATTCCCAAAAGTCATAATATTTTTTGCATAAGTATGAGTTGTGCAAAAGTTTTTCATTTTCAAATTTTCCAGATCAGTTAGTATAAACTGCATTATCAATCAAGCCCTAGATGTTTCTCTAACACAGCAGGGGACGTGTAGGATGGTGAAATGAATTGTATAATAGAAGTTTCACTCATCACTAGTATTAATATATCTATAACTGTAGCTGACGATATTGACCCATCAGCAATTATGTCCTCATCAGTCCATGACAAACGGGAGACTGTCTTCAACGAGCGATACATGAGAATGGTGGCGGTATCATACACCGGTCATCAGCGTTGTCCAGACTAGGACTAGTATCTCTCTATATGTTCATTGTCAAAATGTTTACTTTATTGTACACTATGTAGTATTAAAGTGGTTGTCCAGCCCCATCCTTCCCCCATAAGGAGTAAGTCGTGTAACTTTTTGATATACGGTAGTTCAATCACCTCCCCCGATCTCTTGGTGACCACTTTGGTTATAGCATCCAGCAACTTAATTTCTTGTGCTGGTAATTGAATTCACATGTCTGCAGAATTCAGTAGCTGGACAAACCGTCATTGTCTCCAGAACAAATAGCCTCAGTTACTCATTTAAGTTTTTTTGTGCATTTTATGTTTTGTTGTTTTTTTCTTTTCCCTTTTTTCTTTTCTCTTTTCTTTCTTTTCCCTTTTTTCTTTTCCTTTTTTCTTTTCCCTTCTTTCTTTTCCCTTCTTTCTTTTCTCTTTTTCTTATCCCTTTTTTCTTTTGTCGTTTTGCTTCCACCTTTTTTTCTTTTCCTTTTTTCTTTTCCCTTTTTTCTTTTTTCCCTTTTTTCTTTTTTTTCCCTTTTGTTCTTTTCCCTTTTGTTCTTTTCCCTTTTTGCTTTTCCCTTTTTGCTTTCTTTTCCTTTTTTTTTCTTTTCCCTTTTTCTTTTTCCCTTTTTTTTCTTTTCCCTTTTTTCTTTTCCCAGAAATGACCCAATTTTTGCCTATGGCCTGTATCTAACATTATCATCTTCATGGAACAAAATGGAGCTGAGCTTCAATAAACCAGACCACTTCCATGGTCAACAGTGGGGCTTTTTCTGGGGGAAAACAATGCAAATATAGTCTCCTAATCCTAAATAACCCTGTTGAATAGTTATTGCACAAACACATCTCCGATTGAATCTGCATTGGTTACTTATGAAAGTTACAGTGTTAAATTAAAATTGTATTAATTATTCTCATTTACCTTCCATTTAATCCCGATTTGTGAATTTAATGCCAAATCTACAGTGAAGACTGACACGTCAATATAATTGAGACTATACATATTTATAAAATCTTGTGACTACTTCTATTTGACCGTACTGGTTGTCACCCAATTAAATAATTGTCACTTGCCATAAGTATGTAACTTGTTTTCTAGTATAAACACCGCTGTTCTCCTGAATCCGGTGATGTTTTTCTTTTGTTTCTGTGCCCCTCCATTCCGGAGATATGGCCCATTCTTCCCTGTACATAAATGTGGTCTTTTTAGCCAAGTGGGTGTGATCCTCACCTCTTCTGTGGGTGGTTTCTTGATGACCATGCCCAGTTGGCTAGATTTACATTCAGTAAAAAATTGCCATATCTCAGGAATGGAGAGGCGTAGAAACAAAAGGAAAATATCGCCAGATTCAGGAGAATAGCGGCATTTCCACTAGATCAAGAAATGTATATTTTTGGCAAGTGACTAATTCTCTTTAAGAAGACAATTAAATATTAAAGACATTCTAGGCTACTCAGGGGTTTGTATTTACAGATGCTACTATTCTATAATGGGGTGGGAAATGGTTTTCAATGAAAAAAATATAGATTAACGTGTTATTCACGTAATACACATATTGATTAAGTGATGGTTAAGATGTGCCCTGTAGACAAGACCTCTCCTCAATCCATAATCTGAGCAGAGGATGTTTGTAGATCTATTCTCATTAGCGGCTGGCAAATCCAATAGAATAAGATGTATGAACTGTAAGGATTCTTCTTGATACATTTCCATTCTTATGTGATGTTTGACTTTTTTGGTCTGTTTTTTTTGTCTTTTTTTGTTTCCTGCTCATCGTTGCATGCGTATATGAAGTGGAAGGTACTGTACCCGACCCCTGATATGTCACTTAAAAGCCACCCATGTCACTTTCCTCAGTAGGTGTCTTTAACCCTTGTGACGCATTTGTTTGCAAGCCCGCGTTGTGATGACGGCTCGTTAAAAGCCGAAATCCATCAATGTTACCAAACGCTTATGTCACTGGGAAAATGTCTGGAAGTTACTGAGGTGAACGAGATTGAAATGACAAATCCGGCGCAGCTTCTCTTCACGTCTCCTGTGGCATTTCCAATTTAATGTCTGTCTCTAACCTAGAAATATGGAGCCTGTGAATAACGCGTCCTCTCGTTCCTGTGATGGGATGCAACCGAATAGTTTGGCCATAAAAAAAATGACAATATTTAATAGTTTACGCGGCAGGTGTTTGATAGCGGAAGCAATATACCGCCGCCGTGTAAAATAAATTCTCCAAATTATTCCTCTCGATCATAGTATATTTCTTAATTTAAACAATAAGCTATTTAAAAAAAAAAGTACCTTCCACATGTGCCCTATATCTGCTCATTGCGCATGTGCCCAACAGATATGTTCAGATGCGATGTCATCCGCTCCGCTTACCTCCTGATCAGTGGCGAAACTACAGTCCCATGGGCCCCTGAGCAAAATTTGGACCTGGGTTCCTGCCTCCATGTTGGTCAGATGTAAAGGCCTTCGAAATGTTATAGATCCTTTAAAGAAATACGTGTAACAGTGTCCCACACCCTGGCCTTTTTTTGTAATAATATTCCGCATCCTGTAATAATGTCCCCAGTCCGGGCCTTTTTCTGTAATAATGTTCCCCATCCTGTAATGAGGTCTCTCAATAATGTCCTCATCCTCCCACATTTATTGCAGTGCAGGGAGTCGGAGGGTCTCTGCACCACAATACACTTCATCTGAATGTGCATCCTCGGAAACACATCCAGCTGAAGTTGGCCCTCTGCGACCGCCATCGTTACGCCCCTGCTCTCGATGCAGAAGCGAAGAGCACCAAATAAGGGCTTTAAGGGGGTTTCCCACTAAATACATTTAACACCTTTCCATAGAATGGCAGATAAATGTATGATTACTGAGGGTCCGGCCAGTGGGAGCAGTATTCATGCATGTGCATAATCAATGAACATTGGGACCCCTTTATTTTGGATCATTAGGGGGACTCTGCGTTTCGACTTCCAGCAATCATGCATTTATCTTGTTAATTAATAATTTTAGGTAATGCAAAAATAAACCCTTAGTTTCTTCTTCCTTCTCACATTTGTCATTAATCCCCGGTTAAATTGAGTTCTAATATAAAATGGCCGGCTCCTAATGTTAAAAAAAAAAAAGTTGTCTAATAGTGAGAATAAAGTTTAGATTAGTTTAGGTGTAATCTGAGCATGCTTGTGTCGTCTCCAAGATGACTTCCGATACTTCCCCATCTATCACCAACGTTTGAAATACTAACAGCATACATTGTTAAAGGGCAAACCCGCACAAAATCCACATGCTGGCTCAGGTATTTCAGCTGTGCACGTCCTACTCTGAAACGCTGTGGTGTTTCAGTGAAAATATACTTTGAAAAGCTGCCCGGGGGCTATGCATCCTGGATGAGAAGTTTCCTGCGGATTCCCCCGGTCATACCCTCCTTCAGTGCTAGATATCATGACAAGTTCCCTGTAAATAGAACCCTTGGGCTTGGTGGTTTAGTCTACCTACAGTACTTTGAAAATCCAGAATGGCTGTATAATCATAAGATGAGTGTAACTTTAGATCTTTTTAAAATTTAGGCAGGGAAAATTAAACAAAGCATTATACAGCCATTCTGACATGGATTTTTATTTTAAAGGGAACCTGTCACCCCCAAAATCGAAGGTGAGCTAAGCCCACCGGCATCGGGGGCTTATCTACAGCATTCTGTAATGCTGTAGATAAGCCCCCGATGTATCCTGAAAAATGAGAAAAAGGGGTTAGATTATTCTCACCCTGGGGCGGTCCGATCTGATGGGTGTCGCGGTCCGGTCTGGGGCCTCCAATCTTCTTACGATGACGTCCCCTTCTTGTCTTCCTGCCGCGGCTCCAGCACAGGCGTGCTTTGTCAGCCCTGCTGAGGGCAGAGTAAAGTACTGCAGTGCGCAGGCGCCGGGATAGGTCAGAGAGGCCCAGGGCCTGCGCACTGCAGTACTTTGCTCTGCCCTCAACAGGGCAGACAAAGTACGCCTGCGCCGAAGCGTTAAGACCAGAAGAGGACGTCATCGTAAGAAGATGGGAGACCCCGGGCTGGACCGCGACACCCATCGGATCAGACCGCCCGCCCAGGCGAGTATAATCTAACCTCTTTTTCTCATCTTTCAGGTAACATCTGGGGCTTATCTACAGCATTACAGAATGCAGTAGATAAGCCCCTGATGCCGGTGGGCTTAGCTCACCTTAGATTTTGGTGGTAACAGATTCCCTTTAAAAGTAAGTACATCAGCCTGATCAGGTCTCAGAGATCTATCTAATATCATATGCAGCTTGCATTTGTTAAGTGAGGATATATATCAACAATTAGTTGCAAATGGCTGCAGATCAGATGATTTGCCGTCGCTGATGACTGCTACATGGTTCTATGCCAAGGAGACTTGGCAGCCGGAGTGATCTGTGTCAGGTGGGCGACACTTCAAGTAATCTCATTAGGGGAGAAAGATTCCAGGCTTTCTCCCTCCATCACAGCGTTCCACATCAGTAGCTGTTGATATTCTTCCAGACATAAGCATTGAAGATTTGGTAACAATCAGTGTGATTTCAGTGGCAGCTGTGACTTTTGTGCTTTTCTGTAGTTTTTCCCCTTGTAGTTTTTGAACAGATTCCCTTCTATGTTATAAAGATAATAAATGCTAAGATTTCATTGTATCTTTCTTTGGGGGCAGGGTGGAAAAAAGAGGAACAAAGGATTGGGACAGTGACTTAGGGTACCGTCACACAGTGACATTTTGATCGCTACGACGGCACGATCCGTGACGCTCCAGCATCGTAACAATATCGCTCCAGCGTCGTAGACTGCAGTCACACTTTGCAATGTACGACGCTGGAGCGATAATTTCATGACGTATGTGCGATGTCGAAGCCGTTGGTTACTATGCGCACATCGTATACAATATCATGCACACCTTTGTTACACCATGCGATCATGCCGCCACAGCGGGACACTAGACGACGAAAGAAAGTTTCAAACGATCTGCTACGACGTACGATTCTCAGCGGGGTCCCTGATCGCAGGAGCGTGTCAGACACAATGAGATCGTAAGGATATCGCTGGAACGTCACGGATATATCGCTGGAACGTCACAAATCGTGCCGTCGTAGCGATCAAAATGCCACTGTGTGACGGTACCCTAACACACAGTGGGTACAGAGAGTATTCAGACCCCTTTACATTTTTCACTCTTTGTTTCATTGCAGCCATTTGGTAAATTCAAAAAAGTTCATTTTTTTTCTCATTAATGTTCACTCTGCACCCCATCTTGACTGAAAAAAAAAAAAACAGAAATGTAGAAAATTTTTGCAAATTTATTAAAAAATAAAAATATCACATGGTCATAAGTATTCAGACCCTTTGCTCAGTATTGAGGAGAAGCACCTTTTGAGCTAGTACAGCCATGAGTCTTCTTGGGAATGATGCAACAGGTTTTTCACACCTGGATTTGGGGATCCTCTGCCATTCTTCCTTGCAGATCCTCTCCAGTTCCGTCAGGTTGGATGGTGAACGTTAGTGGACGGCCGTTTTCAGGTCTCTCCAGAGATGATCAATTGGGTTTAGGTCAGGGGTCTGGCTGGGCCAGTCAAGAATGGTCACAAAGTTGTTCTGAAGCCACTCCTTTGTTATTTTAGCTGTGTGCTTAGGGTCATTGTCTTGTTGGAAGGTGAATCATCGGCCAAGTCTGAGGTCCAGAGCACTCTGGAAGAAGTTTTCTTCCAGGATATCTCTGTACTTGGCCGCATTCATTTTTCCTTCAATGCCAACCAGTCATCCTGTCCCTGCAGCTGAAAAACACCCCCATAGCATGATGCTGCCACCACCATGTTTCACTGTTGGGATTGTATTGGGCAGGTGATGAGCAGTGCTTGGTTTTCTCCACACATACCGCTTAGAGTTATCACCAAAAAGGTCTATCTTTGTCTCATCAGACCAGGGAATCTTATTTATCATAGTCTGGGAGGCTTTCATTTTTTTTAGGAAACTCTATGCGGGCTTTCATATGTCTGGCACTGAGGAGAAGATTCCGTCTGGCCACTCTGCCATAAAGGCCCAATTGGTGGAGAGCTGCAGTGATAGTTGACTTTGTGGGATGCTCTCCCATCTCCCTACTGCATCTCTGGAGCTCAGCCACAGTGATCTTGGGGTTCTTCTTTACCTCCCTCACCTCTTGGCGGGGCGGTCATAGCTAGGAAGACTTCTGGTGGTCCTAGACTTCTTCCATTTTAGGATTATGGAGGCCACTGTGCTCTTAGGAACCTTGAGTACTGTAGAAATTCTGTTGTAACCTTGGCCAAATCTGTGCCTTGCCACAATTCTGTCTCTGAGCTCCTCGGCCAGTTCCTTTGACCTCATGATTCTCATTTGGTCTGACATGCTCTGTGATCTGTGAGGTCTTATATAGACAGGTGTGTGCCTTCCAAATCAAGTCCTATCAGTTTAATTAAACACAGCTGGACTCCAATGAAGGAGTAGAACCATCTCAAGGAGGATCAAAAGGAAATGGACAGCATGTGACTAAAATATGAGCGTCTGAGCAAAGGCTGTGAATACTTATGACCATGTGACATTTGTTTTTCTTTTTTAATAAATATGCAAAAATTTCTACATTTGTTTTTTTCAGTCAAGATGGGGTGCAGAGTGTACATTAATGTGAAAAAATGAACTTTTTTGAATGCATAAAATGGCTGCAATGAAACAGAGTGAAAAATTTAAAGGGGTCTGAATACTTTCCGCACCCACTATATACTGAAATCTATATAATGTCATCAAGATGTGATTAAAGGGAACCTGTCCCCTTGGAATCTACCAGTAGATATAGGGTTAATATGCAGGGAAATAGTGTTACAATGTTGCCTAACTGAAAGTGCCCCCTTATTTCCTCCTTTTTTAGTCCTACAGGTGTGTGGTCATCACTCACAGCACTGCTCTCGGGACTATCAGCGGCCGTAAGCCCTCCCCAGAACTTTGATTGACAGCTCGCTCTGCACAGATGTGCTGCAATGTCAGCTGTTAATCGTAGAGCCAGGCCATGCTGACAGATGCCACTTACAGTATAGAGAGTAGTGCTGTGAATACTGACTGTAGCCATACTGCACGCACCCTCCATAACTGAAAACCGATGGCTCCCTGGAGGCATACATTTTATTTTCTCCCGGTACCTGAACTTTCAGTAAGGCAGCTAGAAAGAATTGTAAGACGTTCTATCTGCAGATTAACCTATACCTGCAGGAATATGGCATTTTCCAAGGTGACGGGTTCCCTTTTAAAGGGGAAACTTTCAGATTTAAAGGGTTTGTGTCAAGTTGGTAAGTGATAACCTTTCTATTGATAGGTGATAACTTAAAAGGGCTGTGCCCTTTCAGAAAGCTTTCATTAATAGGCTACGGTAGCTTTAAAAAAAAATAAAAAAAAACTACTACCTCTCCATGGATTGAGTGGTGAGTCTCCACCGCTGCCTGATGTCTGCTCTTTGGCTGCAGAGGGGACATCGCCTCACCAGTGCTTCACCCAGTCACTGAGGTCAGCGGCACTGTCCATGTAGATGACATGAGCCAATGAGCGCACGGATTGTTGGCAGCGCTGTCAATGAAACAACAAAGACCGTACAGTGGCGGAGAGCCAGTGCGGGACCTGTAAAAATTAGTTGTTAAAAAAACAAACCGAGCATTACTATCGCAGCCCATGATAGACCGTTTTTATAAATGGGGAAAGCCCACCCACTTGGATCTTGAAGATTCTGGGGTCCTACTATCTCCAGCACAGCCCTATGAGCGTGAATAGAATATTGGTGTCCCTGCTCAACCTCCGCTTCACCCAGATGCAGATCTGCTGAACCCCAATCCCAGGAACATTGGGGGAATCATCGATCCATAAGTTATCAACTGTCCTAAGGGTTGGCTATAACTTTACCAATCAGGTACAACCCTTTTAATTCAGTGGGTTTTACAAACATATTGCATTAACTGTTGATGAATCACAGCACAGAGTCACATTTTCACATGTTTAAAGGTTGACAACATTCTTTTAAATACTTTAATGCAAATACATTGCAGTATTTGCATGGGCATCACCAAGTACTGAGTTTTCTCCATTGAGGGGCTTTCCTAGACCTTTCCTGAGGAGTCTTTAGTTGCTGCTTATTTGTGCTGCTTCATTTTTTATTGCCGTCTTCAGTAAGTGCACGGCTTGCTCAGTCATGTTGTCTGACTCGGCCATTAAAGAATATTCCATGCTTTACCCATTTTACAGCTTTCCCGGCGTGATTTGGTCATTATCCATCTATACTGTGTAGCGGTGCCCTACCAGATTTGCTGCATTTGCTGAATCTGAGCAGAACATATCACTATACACTTCAGAATGTATCCTGCTCCTGCTATTTCAGTCTGGAGTCACGTCATCAATATACACAAGTGAGCCTTCCCTTTTGGCAGCCATATGTGCCCATTCCAAAAGACTGCCTCCACAACATCTTCCAGATACTGTGGTCTGCGCCACAGCATGAGCCCTTGATTAAAACTTGTCATCCACAGTCTATAGATTCTTGTTATAGAACTGGGCAACTTTTCATAATGTTTGTTGAAAGTCTACTCTGATCTTTCTGTTCTTGAATGTTACGAATGGTCACATCTTGAGATGCACCCTCTGAGCTACATCTTGAGATGAACCCTCTGACCTACATCTTGAGATGAACCCTCTGACCTACATCTTGAGATGAACCCTCTGACCTACATCTTGAGATGAACCCTCTGACCTACATCTTGAGATGAACCCTCTGACCTACATCTTGAGATGCACCCTCTGACCTACATCTTGAGATGCACCCTCTGACCTACATCTTGAGATGCACCCTCTGACCTACATCTTGAGATGCACCCTCTGACCTACATCTTGAGATGCACCCTCTGACCTACATCTTGAGATGCACCCTCTGACCTACATCTTGAGATGAACCCTCTGACCTACATCTTGAGATGAACCCTCTGACCTACATCTTGAGATGCACCCTCTGACCTACATCTTGAGATGCACCCTCTGACCTACATCTTGAGATGCACCCTCTGACCTACATCTTGAGATGCACCCTCTGACCTACATCTTGAGATGCACCCTCTGACCTACATCTTGAGATGCACCCTCTGACCTACATCTTGAGATGCACCCTCTGACCTACATCTTGAGATGAACCCTCTGACCTACATCTTGAGATGCACCCTCTGACCTACATCTTGAGATGCACCCTCTGACCTACATCTTGAGATGAACCCTCTGACCTACATCTTGAGATGAACCCTCTGACCTACATCTTGAGATGAACCCTCTGACCTACATCTTGAGATGAACCCTCTGACCTACATCTTGAGATGAACCCTCTGACCTACATCTTGAGATGCAGCCTCTGATCTACATCTTTAGATGAACCCTCTGATCTACATTCACGAAGGCGTCTCTTGGTTGTGGACTTTGACAGTAATTCTTTCACCTCTTTGACAGTGTTATTGGCTTAGATCAATATTGTGTAGGTGTTACACGTGGCCATCATCCACTTTGTCTTCCGTTCCGTTTCAGATTTTGGTGTTTCTGATCTCACCCGTCCAGTACCAGATTGAACATTTGGCCACTGCTGAAGTTTCTTTGATAGGTTTCTTTCGTTTTGTTTAGTTTATTGATGGTCTTCATGACTTGTCTTAACATCTCCTTGGATCACATATTGAGAGCTCCCATAAACGGCAACTAAATACAAATTCAACATTTGGAAACCACGTTATCTATTAATTTGTTGTGATAAATTGCGGTCCCCCAGGCCTCACCAGACCATGAAGTAGTTTATAATTGAACTGTCCAATTACCTTTGAGCCCATGTAAAAATGGCTGCAATTCCCGAAACCATTTATGCAATATTTTTGTAAAAATCGACAAGTGAATCAAATCTTGATGGCTTTATTTCAGATCAACTGTTCGGTGCACAGAAGGGAAATGATGACCATTCTGTCACTGTCCATTATGTCTGTGCCTAATTGTGTGTTTATTAAGAGACTAACTCTTGTATTCATGCCGACGGATAATTATAGCAAACAGATAAACCGCATAATACTGTCTCTTTATAGAGTCAACTACTCGTGCAGCCCAACAGAAGCTGGAAACCAGGATATACTGGTCAAACCTTCCTCAGCCACCAGTCTATTTAAAGGGGTTGTCCACTACTAAAAGACACATTTTAAATGAACTCCTGTGTTGAGGGGGGACATGACTCGCTTACCAACACCATTCCTCTGTAATATAGGCGCTGCATTCTCCACCATTTTTTCTGGCTTCTTTTTGATGGGGGGTATCATGAGACCACTCCAGTAAATTGGCAGCTACTGATGGGCTGTAGCTTTCCCATTGCATCACAACTGGAATTCTATTACGAACAGAATTTGAATAGAGTGAATTGGAGGCTCTGATTGGTTACGGTGATCATGTGACGTCCCCCTTTGCCAAGATGACTTAAAATGCATTTTAAAGTAATGAACAACTCCTTTAAGCTGAAATGGAACCAGTATCAACTCAACTCTAATGTTGCATTATCCATGTGCAGCATATCCCATTGGTGTGGGAAGCTATCAATCGAAAACCACCAATACCTATAGTATGAATAGTCTTATTTATAATATGTAACTTTTATAGCATAAGAAGCCTGTTTTTATGAGTGCAAAAAACTCGTCTAAAGTGATCCGTTTATTTACCCATGGATCATTTATACAGATTGCTGCCTTCATCTTCTCTTCTTGACTTGAACTTTAGGACTTTAGACTAAACCAGATCTCCTCGACGTCTGCACTTCTAAGTTTTATAGTATTGCTGTTTTCTTCTTTATAGTCATAGTGGTTTGAGCTTTTTTTCTGATAGGGTTTTTTTATGATACAGAGCTCCAAATTACCTTTTATACAGTCAAATAATATACCAGTAAGCTTCATTCTTGAAGCTTACTGCTTTTTCACTTTCTCTTCCTCCCTCTCTGCGCTTGTCACTGTTACACTCGCCATCACTGCCTATCTTGAAGATGGATTTTACGAGTTAATTATCAGATTGAGAAATTAGGTTACAGCTGCTGTACATAGAAGTCTATACAGATTGGTAGGGTAGTCCTACTCCTGTCAGTCCTCCCTCTCTATCTCAGTGAAGCTGCCGACCTGGGATCACCATCCCGGACAATGCCTTGCGCACTAGGACACCTGACAGATCCTCAGACGGGCTGTAGCTCCCCCAGTGCAGTGCCGTTGCAGACTCTGCAGCCACTCCTTCCCATGTGCTCTTCAAGAAGTCCTACTCCCAAGACTTCCAACACAGGATGTGCTATTCAGGAATCCTACTCCCAGGACTTCCAACACAGGCTACTCAGTGTGCTATTCAGGACGTCCGTCCCCACCTGGGACCGTCCAACACACGTCTCTAAGTGCGCTGTTCAGGGATCCGATCCTACTCCCAGTATCTCCCAACACACAAGTCTTCAGATCCACGGCCTCACAGTGAGCTATTCAGGGATCCAGTCCACACTCAGGTCCTCCCAACACACAAGCCATCCAGGATCTACACAGTCTTCATTACAGAGACCACTCAGGTCCATACACAGGAACCACTGCAGAGCATGTGACCCACACCCTGGTCACATTATGTAGTTGTAGCTACTCCCATAGATGGGTGGTGTGTGTGGCTAGTTCGACCCACCCAGCTGTCATAACTAGCCCTGTAAGCCTCCCTTGACTATTATAAAAACACTTGTGCGACTACAGGTCCCAGAACAACATTACTTCAGCGCAGACTCCCTCTGCGACACATATCGGTCATTTACAACTCTGCCACTCACGTTTTCACCATCATCATAACCACAGATACGCCTCCATGCATATCCCGAGGAGCACACACAGCGCCCCCTAGCTGCAACAGGGGTCACTGCATCACATAGGATACAAGTCATATAATGGCCATATATATATATACTGCTATCTCTTGTGTACAGTAACATGACAGCTTTTACTGAAAAGTCACCTGAAACCAAAGTTACACTAAACAAACCCAGCTAAATTCAGTCTGCCTTGATTTAGCATTATTAAAAAGTACCATTGTTTTAGTTCTTTTCCTATTGTATACAAGGGTCAGCAACCTGCTCACAACAGCTGGATTACTTCAGGTTGCTAACCCCTGGACAATGCCAGACAGGAGGACTAGGGAATGGCGCTGTCTTTTCCACCGAGAGAAATCATGGTGCAGAAATGTCCGGTTGCTTGTAGGTAAAATTTTATTCAAACTGATAAAAAATAAATAAATAAAAACTATATACACAACGTCTTTCAGCTGTTTGCAGCCATCAGGTGATGGAGAAAATGAATTTGATCCTTCTTACATAGCCCTTTACCAGTGTGAGAGAGGGAGGGGAGATGAGGAAGAATAGTGATTCATCATACATTGATCTTATAAATATATAAAAACATGACATATAAACAGCATAAAAATACAAAAACAAATAATGTATAAAAATGTATTTCTCCTTTAGGAACTTTTACACTGTTAACCCCTGGAAAAGTTATTTTTTCTACTCCCAGTGCTGTCCACCATCTGGACAAGCTGTCTTCTCAAGTTCTTTATGCTAGAAGTGGCTCCTTAATGGCCCAAAGCCAAATCCCTCCAGCACTACAATCCATCAGGTCCTATGATGCCAAACAGTATTTTTTGCAACGAGGAAGCCTGGCATTGATGAGGAGGAATCGAGAAGAATTCCAAGATTTACATATAAAAAAAAGTCCAGTCCATGAGCCTCAGTACTTCCTAAAAGGGTATATTTTGCTACTGAGTGCAGTATTGGGTAGGAACAGAGATCCTAATTCCAGCAATGTGTAACTTATCAGGCTGTGTACTGTAGTTTCAATACAATCAGTGGTTTATCAGCAGATTATCATTGCCGGACTAGGTCTCGCGTGCAAGCTGGTCCAGCTGATCTGTGTAACCCCGCCCTCATCACTGATTGGCAGCTTGCTGATAGTGTACACCGGAAACTGCCAATCAGTGTTGTGGGCGGGGTTACACTCAGCTCAGCATTCTGAGAACTACTAAATCTACAGCAGAGAAAGTAGGGATTCTTTCAATACCACACCAAGCAGCCCAGTAAGTGGCACATCGCTGGAATCGGGGTGTCTGCCTCTACATAATGCTGCTCTCAGATTATGTAGCAAAAAACTACTGACCTATTCCCCTTCACTATATGATCTTGCAAAGGATTTGGAGTTTGGTATCAGAAAAACAGTAAAGATATATTAAGAAATTATTTGGAATATAGTGTCATTGGGAAGATATTCACTGACGTATATCAACCTGCTTATGAGACCGTCCTTACTCTGCCGACTTCATATAGAGCTGTGCAACAATATTACCACCCTCCAACGACAATGCTACTTAGGGATAATTAGTGGTGTCAGCAGGAGACACTGAAGTGAATTAAGCCGAGTGGAAGATTTTGCTCCATATGTGATAACTTCAAGGACACTTTAGTCCATGTAAAAACTTAAAAATTAATAATTGAGTAATTGGAGGATAATAGCATTCCACAGTGAAGAACTGAACCAAGAAATGAAACGAGGGCCTCCTACCGAGCACTACAGACCAAGCACTAAGATGTCTTCTGCATGTACGGATCCTGGTGGCCAGAAGTGATCTCATTCCCAATACTGACAGCTAAGTCCCATCTTCATGCCCAATAACCTATGGAGCTTGTGTCCAAGACCTATCGACCAATATGGATGAGCCCACACACTAGACTTGGTGCCCAGAATTTTATTTAATATATCCAATTACTGGCTGACAATAGCTACTACCCGTAGGATGAACTACAATGGCAGGTGTACCGGGGACAATGGGCTGACAAATTCGCCACCCTCGCTTTCTCCTTTGCACATAACTGTTGAGACCTTTGGCAGTGCCCGCCGCAGGTGCTGTCAGAGCGGGCAGCACTTTAGAAGGACCCGGCAGTGGCTTACAGGGGAAGGAAGCGAGGTGTCCGAGTGCCCACCGCAGCAAAAGGCTACAGAACAGCAAACTTCATCGGCTCACCACTTCAAGGTAACAATAGTAGCTTGGACAAGGGAGTAGTCCTGTTCCCAGGATGGTGAATACAGTAAAGTGGATAATTCCAGTATCCACAATTGATTTATTTTTTTCTTAAGCCTATTTATTTGGTCACTCCAAATTTTCAAAAACAAAAATGAAGAGAAACACTTGTCTTGTGTTTCAAGCCCATGCAGGGTCCTTATTCATACCTAGGGCTCTTCATTATGATTAAGAGCCTTGCATTGACTTGAAACGCGTAGGTGTTTATTTTTTTCTCCTTTGAAATTTTAGAGTGACAGTGTTTTTTGTTTGTTTTTTTTAATGTGATAATCAGAAATAACTCTGGGAAAACCTACTGAAGACATGAAGAAAGAGAGGTGCAAAAAGCAATGGAAACTAATGACACCAGCTGAAATCTATCTGTAATTAGAAAGCAATGATGACATTTAGTGAAATATAATACAAATTTCAGCTGGTTTAACTGATGGACTATAAGGCGGTATCTCATTACCAAGGTGCCATACAAGAAACGTCTCCTGATGGTTAAAACCAGTGAGCTGTCTCAAGACCTTCACAACCTTATTGTTGCAAAAGATATATATATATATATGTGTGTGTGTATATATATATATATATATACATATATATATATGTATATTATAGAACACTCTACAAAAAAGGAAATGGTTTTGTAATAAATGTCCCTTTTGAATAATCAGCAGGTACTTATTCAAATTTTACAGTTTTTGGATTCAGGAGCGGAATATCATGAATACAATTTCACAATGAAACGTATGATTTTCACATCCATTCTGTTACAGTGTATAAGACAAACCGCACTGTATTAAGCCATAATATTGTGACGCACTTAATTGCAATTGGAAATAAAGTAGTTTTATCGAATTAGTTAACCGGGAGAACATGAATGTTACCAAATCCTCATGAAGGTTTGCCAGTCAGATTTATTAGCAGATACGGCATATTTCTGGATGAGGGTTAGGCTGAGGCTAATAACTCGATCATTGGAGACGAGCTCGGCAATTATACTGTAAGATGGAATGGATTCTAGGGTTTTCTCCATTAGCAGTCAATTTCCTTTTCTCTTTTTGCTGGAAGATATTTCTTTCTCTTGGTACTGAAATCACACTGCAAACTTTGATTTATATCAATTTATTGTACTTCCTCATCCCATTTGTTTTTCCTTGAGAATGTTAATCGAAAAAATTTTCTATTTTTCTTTAATGCCAGTCGTTACATAAAATATTAATCCGTCTGTGGGCATCAAAAATGTTCAACTTGACTCTATTATTCAATCAAGAAGTGTTGTTTTTTTTTCTGAGTCGATTTATGAAAATGTATTCACGGCTAACGAATGAAAAATTCTGCCTCTTTTTTTTTACGCGGTGTTGAAATTCTCCAGGCTCAAAGTCATTTAATATTTCTTTCACGACGAGAAACATTGACTGTGACATTTGGGCAAAGGTGGAAACTATGCAAAGTTTTTTGATTAGCTTCATCAACAGTCTATTCTAGATATTCATGTAGCTAGTAAGAAAAGGAAGAATTTGCAGCCAATGCTATTTTCGTAATGGGATCTTGTTATGAAGACAACAGCCCCTTTTTAGAGGGTAGAAAAGCCCCTTCTCAGTCAACATACAAAGCTGCTAGAAAAGAGAAGCTCTTGCACAGCAGACCTGAGTGATCAATGTGTCCCACATTTAATATTTTAATAGCCAGAATGTAATATTGGAAAATGCATGGCTGGCCGCAGTTTTCCCAGTAAAAGCTTTCATTTAATAAGGGTGTCCTAATGAGAAAACCCTCTACATATCCAGTATTATTGAGAAACAATAGTTTGCTTAGGATTTTTTTTTTTCAACCAGGATCTTCAATGACTGCAAAAGAAAATGTAGGGAAGATCTTGATGGACAAATGTCCACAGATAGGGCAGTACCGAAAGGAAGAAGATGGGGGGTAAGAGTGATGTTGGAACTCGACTTTAAGGGTTGTGTAAGGATAGAACACCTGTAGGAGCCCGATGTGCCATAGTTGCAATCCCGTGTCTGCAGTAGAGTATTGCCAAATAATAGATTTGTAAAGTGTTCATTATTACGATGTGAGGGATGTGCTCAAGGAAAGCATGAGATCTGGAGAATACAAATAAGGTTCGTTATTCGCTCTAACACGTGCCGGCGCCTTCCTTGAGGTGAGAAACTTGTTTTTTTTATCTTGAGAATAGCGTGGAAACACGTTGGTGTGAATAAAAAAAATAAATCTTGCTCGTACTTTCCGAAGCTCGTGTTTTCTATAAGTGCATCCCGTACATCCTGATAATCTCCACTTTGCCTAGAGCAAATCTACAGTCATCAGACTGCGTTGACAATACTGTATCTCACTCTATAGATTAGTGTTTCCCAACTTTAGTCATGAAATAGTCACTGGTACATCGGATGCCTTTGGTTTATCTCCTGTGATCAAGCTTGTTGAAATCCAGCATGTCCAACCCATTCTTCTCCGGGCATCTGCCGTTGGTGATGGCAAGTTATGAACGATTGTGCTTTGATAAAGCGTTATCGGAGCATGCTCGTGTGCTCACCCGAGTGTCTTCGGCGTGCTCGAATAATATGTTCAAGTCCCCGTGGTTGCACGTCTCGTAGATGTTAACCGCAACACATGTAGGGATTTCCTAACAGCCTCGGGGACTCAGCATATTTTTCGAGCATGCCGAAGACACTCGGTTAGCACACGATCATGCTTGGATAACACCTTATCCGAGCACGTTCACTCATCACTAGTGGTGACACCAAGATGGCTGACCAGTTTTCAACAAAATTGGTGGGATTGGCCATCGTACATTTAACGTGGATGATATAGGATAAATGCGCTAAAGTAGGACCTAAATTGAGGCCATATAGCGCATCCCGGAGGACAATAGCTACATTTAATCAGCTGTTTGCATATTCTTAGCGGACCTAAGCACTTAAAGTAGGGTATGTAGGTTTTTAATACCACTTTTTGATTGTGGTGCACAATGCCAAGCCCTAAATGGTTTAAAGATGTCATCAAGATGAACAGAAAGCCACAAAATATATAGAAAACTCTGCTTACTGTAAAGTTCAGAGCTTCCAGACATTAGTTTACTTATAGGTGTATTAGAAAAGTAAATCCAAGGTCTTAAGTAAAGATTTTTGAGTGATTAGTTTGAAAAAAAAAAAAAAGTACATTTAGAAATTTGGATTTACTCGATCTCTGCTTCTGTTCTTCACCCTTTAATTATCTCCCATTAACTAATACAAGAAAGACATATTTTAATTTTTTAGACATTTTGTAAGAAGTTCCTCTGTCTAGACTGTAAGCTGTGCGATGGAAAGATTTAAAAATACATGAGCCTTCTCGAGATCTTGTGAAGTCCTCGGAATTTTTCTTACTAAATTAATATTTGTAGATGTTTCATCAAACAAATGAATTGCCGACTGACATCATTATCTCGCATGATGAAAAAAAAATATTATGTCGGGTTATCTGCAGCCGGAGCCTGTGACTGTTCATGTACTTCACTGCATGTGATAACATTCATAGGTTCGCTTAGTTTTTGCTGTAAGAACTTGATTCTACCTTTTATCTTCTATACTTGCATAATTCCAGCCAATTTTCACTCGCGTCTTTCCATATCTATAGGCCTCCACCAATAGGAAACAAGTGGAAAACATAGCAAAGAAGAGGCTTGACTCATTGATGAAGGAATCCAAAATCCGGGACTGTGAAGACCCCAACAATTTTACAGTCACTACCATGCCACCCACTGGGAAAATCATCCAGAAAGCAGAATTAAAGAAGGTGCAAAGTTCTGGTTTCCATATTTTTTGCAGAATATTTGAAGGGATCTGTTCCACGGAATGTTGGAAATTGTCTTTTTCCCAAATTTCTCTAAATTGTCATCATTGGGGTGTTATGCTTGACTAAAAGATGAAAATTTTGAGATGAAAAACCAGAATCGTAATTGCCCTTTACACTATTCTGCAATCTAACCTGTCTGGTCCAGAAAGGGATTGGAGAACGTACTAGACTAGAAGCAAAATGTATAGTACCGTGCAAAAGTTGGAAAAGTGCTGCAAAGTAAGAATGTTTGAAAAAAATATACATTTTTGTCAATGGACAAAAGAGAAATCTAAATCAAATACTTATTCACTGCCCTTTGTCTTAGTTCTACCCAGTTATCGTAGTAACTCGGCAGCGAGATTGTTCCAAACATCTTGGAGGACTAACCACAGATCTTCAGTGGATGTTGCTTTTGCAAATCTTTCTAGCTCTTTATGCCACACAGACTGGATAATGATGAGAACAGGGCTCTGTGGGGCCATATAATCACTTCCAGGACGCCTTGACATTTTTTTGTTACGCTGAAGTTAGTTCTTGAACATCGGCTGTATATTTGGGATCGTTGTCCTGTGACAGTATAAATTTGGAGCCAATCTGATGGATAAGTATCAGACTGTATTTCTCAGCATTGAGGACACCATTAATCCTGACCGAATTACCATCTCAATTTGTTGAAATGCAACAACAAATTGTCAAGAGCCTCCACCATGCTTGACTATTCCTGCAGACACTAATTATTGTGCAGCTCTCTAGCCTTTTGGTGGACAAACTGCCTTTTGTTACAGCCAAACACAAATCCTCAGCCAAGAACACCTGTTTGATGTTTTTCTGAAACTTTTTGCTTATACTTTCGTGCAAAGTTGACTCACCTCCATGTTAACCAATAGTCGAAAAAGGTAAATATCCAGCTTCAGAGATCCGATGTACATAAAAGTATCAAATTTATTAGGTAAATTAAAAATAAGACAACCGCATGGTAGTCCCAGCCCCGGCTTGGGGAGATGATAGGCAGACGCGTTTCAGACCCTCAGGTCGTTAATCATTGCAATCGCCCCTCTTATCTACTTCCATGTTGACGGTATGGTTTCTGCCTGAAATTATTCAACGAAGACCACTTCTGGCCAGACTTCTGCGAACAGCAGATGGGTTTTACTAGGTCCCTCTGGTTCTGCCAGTTCTGAGCTGATGGCACTGCTGGACAACTTCAGATTTAGAAGTAATGCAAGCATGATATCTCTGCTGCATTAAGTTTCCTTGACCGACCACTGCGTCTACAATCTTCAATCTTGCCCATTTCTTGGTGTCCTCGATGCTGAGAAATACAGGCAGATACTTATCCATAAAGCAAAAAAAAACATCAGTGAAGAGTTTTATTGACTCCAAATTTATTCTGGAGAAGTAAAATGGCCCCAAACATCCGGCCAATGTCATCAAGAATTCTCTTGTGTTTAATCAAGAAACATGGAATCCTGGAAGTGATGACTTCGCCCCACAGAGCCCTGACATCAACATCATCCAGGCTGTCTGGGATTACACGAAGAGACCTAAGGATTTTCACAAGAAACATCCACAGAAGATCTGTTGTCAGTTGCCCAAGATGTTTGAACCAACCTTCTGCCAAGTTCCTTCAAGAACTGCGTGTAAGTACAAGTACCGAGAAGAAGTGATGAAGTCAAAGGAGAGGGTCACAGCAAGTATTGATGCTATTTTACATTTCTCAATCTTGTTCACTCACTTTGCATTTTATTAATTGGTGAAAATAATCTATTAATACGTCCATTTTTTGAAAGCTTCTTACTTGGCAGCATTTTGGCCCACCTCCCTCAATCTTTTGCTCGGTGCTGTATGACGTCAATTGACGGTCAAATGATTGTTGTGAATGCTCAATGTAGCATTTTGCATCCAAAATCCTCCGTTTTTCGAGTATGCGTATATGTGTACTGTGTGTGTCATATCTTTAAGATATTTGTTTAAAATCTAATTGCTTATAATGTATTTTACAGAAATGTAACTCCGGATCTCCAGTTGAAAGATCTACGGTAAGAAATAAATTTTTAAGTTAGAGGGTCAAATGTGGTTCTTTAAAGGGGTATTTTCGGGAAAGGATATGCTTTCACTTATGGCACGGAATGCGGAGACCCCCCAATGATAGCGCAATTTCTATTGTCCTGGGTCCATACAATTCTACTTATGATACTCTTTTATCATTTTTTTCTATTTATCATTTTGGTTTTCCACAATTTTGACATCACTTTGGTCCATAAAGAGGGGGATCCTTATCTAGATATTTACTACACAATAAAAAAAAAAGAGCTGAAATCAACCTGAACTTCCTTATGAAAAACAGACTGCGTTCACTATTATATAGATCTTTTAGACCTGAGTCTGATGGTGTACTTGCTTTTAAAATCTGCAATAGAATGGTTGAAAAATCCTGAAATAAAAAAAAAAAACATTTTATATGTCCAGTTGAAGAGTGAGAGAACTCATAAATCTGAGAGAGGATCGGTGGGGACTGAATTAAGAGCTGCAGCTTGTACTGAGCAGTGAGAGATCACTGCAGGGAGGTGGTACACTGAGGAGCTGGCAATCATGATAGGTGGGTGGAGATTCAGTGGCAGCAGGGAGGAGGAATGCCAAGAAGCCCTCAATCTGGCTAGGTCGGTGTAGTTTGTGCCTGACTAAAAATGACATGGATTTCCTAAGTAAGTACACCAGCTAGACCTATTCAGTAATATATGTCATTTTTATTGTGAAATTTAGTGACAGATCCACCTAATCCAGTTGTATAAAGTTCTAATCTATCCTAAAGATACTTTTTAACTCCTATATCATTGGGGATCTGTCTGATAAGCTCCCATCTGATTACCAGAATAGAGGACATGCCCCACAGGATGAATGGATCCCTTTAAATACCCCTTTAAGTGTACAGATTATCCCTGTCGGTCAATTTTAATGAATTTAGAAGGAGAATGTTGATCTGTACACACAATATAATGTGTTTTTCTGCACGTTATTCTGGGTGTTGGGAAGAGTAAATTAATTTGGACCTGGTGCCAGAGCTGCGGAGGATGCAGGGGAGGAGGAGGGCTCTGCAATCACAGTCAATCTTAAAATATAATGAGACTTGGGGCAGGAGAAGTTTATAGCTAATTTAACTAATTTGGCTTCATAGCACTAATGGCTGTCTTTGTCCTTTTCTGTTAATGATGACAAATGCTTTGCGTCTGCCGTATTCTCCATCGCCCTTCGGAGCGCTCCCGGCTCGTGGCGGTGGACTGGAGCGCAGCGATACGTTCAGCCTTTTATCGCGGCTGCCTGTAAACACTGTATCTCTTCCCCTCAGCCTCCGCATTACACGCTCGTTTGTGAATGAAGTAATGGCCGCGTTAATAAAAGTTTCAAAGTGAGCGCTTAATGGAGAGCGCGGAAGAAAAGGCTCGAATTGTGCGAAGCTCTATTATTATTATTTGGGGGATTATTATCTAATGGTGCTTTCAAGTTGTAAATCTAAGAAACCTGAACGGGAAAAGCTTTTATCTAGGAATAGAGATACATTTATGCAAAAGACGGCTCCCATTCCCCAATTAGAGAGTACGTTTAAGCACAACAGAATTTTTTTGTTGTGGATTTTGCCAAGAATATGCAGAATTTTACTGTGGATTCGTCACGGATCTTACTCGTTGCATGTAAAAACTTTCATGTCGAAAAGAGACAAAAGCATCCTAATAGTTATACCTTTATTGACTATTATTAAAAGGTTTAGCCAGGACTATTTTTTTTTATATTTATTTTATCTATTTATTTTTTACTAGTTGCTGACTATCTACCTGTTGTGCCCTGTGCCGATCTCTGCCGGCACAAAGCGGTCACGGACCACTCCTGCCGGCGATTCAGTGGCTTCCGCTGATGGCACGTTGACAGAAAAGCTGCTTGTCCTCAGCTCCGCTCCATCGATGTGACGTGAGTGCTGATGTCATGCTGATTGACAGCCAACTCCCCACTACCTAACTGCGGAGAGACGACTGTCAATCAGCATGACGTCACTTCCCGTTGACGGAGAAGCTCGGAAGAAAAGGAGCTGCTCTGTTGACATTGAGCAGCTGAAACACCGCCAGGAGAGGTGGGTGACAGCACTGAGCTGGCGCAGGTTAGAACAGGGCAGTAGATGCCTTTGTTAGCAACTACCTGCCTGTTAGTTTTTTGGCCCATAGTCAAAAAAAAAAAAGTCCTGGAAAATCCCAATGCTATTACATGGATTTTTTCTCACTAACCTGATGCCACAATATCATTTTTTATTGTACATCTTTGAAAATGGTGAAAATTTGCAGCCTTAATTGAAGCAACTGTTTTAAACTCCACACCACAGGTCAGATTTGCGGAGGATTTTATTTACAGGATGGGGATAAGTTTTGATAAAATCGTATCCACTTTCCTCCTCCTGTAATATGGCTTAATGATATGTACACACGGGACAAAAAAATGCAGGTTGTTTTTAATGTTGGTTTGCGCGCAGAAAATCCACAGCAGACCACAGGACCAGCCACATGGATGAAATCCGTACAGATCTCATCCTCTTGCTGTGGGATTTTCTCTTGCCGATTTTTTTTTTTTTTTTTTTTTTTTTTGGCTGATTTCTCTACTTTTATATATAGTGAAGTTATAGAGGTCTTCTGAAATTTGGAAATTATCTCCTCTGTGAGTCCGACCGCTGGGATCCCCACAGATCAAGAAAACAGGGCTCTGGAGAGCGTGAAAGTAGCAGTGGTCAATCATTTGCGCTGCTATTTTATTAATTCGGACAGTTAAGCAAATATGCTATTTTTTATATTTTAGTTTTTATGTTCCAGAAAAGGTGGTCTTATCAACTTTTATATTTTTTTTATTTTTCTTTTTATATTTTTCATTGATTTTTTTATTTTATTTTATTTTTTTTTATTCTGCTTTGGGACTTGAACCTCTGATAATTTGTATAGTAGATTACAATGCTGTATTATAAAATTCCCTTTCTCCTATGAAGAAAAGATAATCGAATCTGTCAGTCATTACGGTTGCAATAAATATTTAAAATTTAATCAGAATGGCAATCCAACAAACTAAATCGGTGACGTTTCGCTCAACAAGACCTTCTTCAGAGGGACTGCAGACAGTATACTGTGTGGAATAGAGCTATGTGATATAGGAATATGCTGCCCAGGAGAAATGTACGTGCATATCCCCATACCACATAGCGCTATTCCACACAGTTTACTGTCTGCAGTCCCTCTGAAGAAGGTCTTGTTGAGCGAAACGTCACTGATTTCATTTGTTCTGATTATATCCCAGATATTTCTTGCAACTGTAAAGAGTGCCGGGTTCTATTTTCTTTTCTGATACATGGAGTGGTATTCTATCCAGGCACCGTGTCCTTAAACAATAGCTCGGTTATATATTTTCTCCTATGAAGCCTGGGGACTGGATGGGCTTCATAGGTGTACAAAGATGGCAGATACAGGGACCTTCAGTAGGCCCCTGGCTTCAATGATGACATCTCATCTGGGCATCAAGGGGGCTATTTGCAGTAAATGGAGCTAGGCTGGCGCTGGCTGTGCATCAGAGCCAGCGCCCACACTATATGGAGGGGATTCGCCCCTGAGCCCACTCCATGCAAACACCGTGACACCCCTGATGGCAGTGGACCAGGGCTTAGATGGGGGTTGGTTCACTATTTGACTTGATCAGATAGAAATGTGACTTAGACTGGAATAGTGAATGGAAACAGGTTGGAGCGTCGCTATTCCCATCGTTTGGTTTCTTGGAAATGTAATGAAGTGCGATGTGCAGAACTCAATGATTCTCATGTGCTGAGTGATTCAGACCCCGAGGTCCTCTACTCATTTGCAGCAAATGAAATTCAGCGTTGGCCACGGCAATTTGCACATTATATTACTCCACATGATGGCGGATGATCACCGTCCTCGCATTCATTGAATATAGTAGTGTTACATCTTGTAAGGATGGTGCAGCCCGGAATTGTAAAGGCATTTATATCTCATACTAGAGTATGGAGCTCGACCTCAAAATCTATCAACGCTGAGACCTCGCATGACCAAGTACTAGAGGAACTACTGACCTAAAAATTAATATACATGGATAATAGATTTTCCCAAGCCGCTTTTATTTTTTCCCCTTCTAAGCATTTTTATTGTTCTTCTGTTTATCTAGCCAAAGCAGAATACTGATATGTTCCAAAAAAAAAAAAAAAAAATATTTCCCTAAAATTCTCTAGAAAGCATCTCTTTACAATAAGCGGATCACAGCAGCTTTACCCCCAGCGATCTGGTAACAGCGAAGTGTCTAATTACCCAGCAGCGCTCCTACAGGAAGAATTAAGAATTACATGTGGCCTTGAAGAAATCAGCGGGGTGCACATGGAGCTAATGATATTGGGGCAGATTTATTGAAACTTTCTAAAGGAATAGTTTTTTCTTGCCCGTATCAACTAAACCGCTTTCTTTTTGGAGAACCCGTTCGGGAAAATGAAATCGGAACTCTGGACGCTTAAGGCAATAAAGACGGTGTTTCTTTTTGATCGGTGAGGTGCCATTTTCATTTTGTAGCCCCTCTCCACTTGAGCTACTACATGAGTCTAATAGTGCTTATACCAACCCCTGAAAAGTAAGTCCATGGTGCTACATCAGAAGTGTGATCCGTCACTGCACAGAAACATGTTTTCCCCAGAGTCCAGTGCTGGCGGCTTTACACCACTACATCCAACACTCTGCAATGTGCTTGGTGATGTAAGGCTGCATGCGACTGCTCGGTCATGGGAAATCATTTTTTTTTTTACCATTTCTTAATAACTTAAAAAATGAACATTTAAACATCCAACAAACAAATAGATATTTCCGTGTGTATACCATAGTGCAGTTGTGGGGGTATATGCTACTTTTTTACATTGATGCAGCTGGACCCACCTGAGCCACTGTGTGTGTGTATTGAACAGTAGGGAAACCTAGCCACATGGACAGCTGTTTCCTCCACTGTAGAGACAGACCTCTAATATTTGACCATGACTATTATTAAAGGCTTTACACATTGATACAAAAGGGGTGGTCTTCAGTGACGTAACTAGAGTTTGCTGGGCCCCGATGCAAAATTTGGACCTTGGCCCACACCTGCATGTTGGTCAGATGTATCGGCTCTTGTAGCGTTCTAGATACTGTAAAGACATGTGTTCACCCTCTGTTATGATGTCCAACGTCCTGTCCCCTTACTGTAATAATGGCCCTCGTCCTGGCCCTTACTGTAATAATATCCCCATCCTGGTATATCCTGGTACATCACTTCCATGCGCCGGCTGTGATGGGCATGCTGACTTAAGCCTCCTCTGGAGCACATCCAGGTGAAATTGGGTCCAATGTCGCCACTCCCCTCTCCCGCATGTGCCCGGTCATAGTTGTTACGCCCCTGGTTGTCTTTAGTATAGTTCATGGTAGACATCATGCTAAACGCCATTGACGTGATTCCTAGCTCAGACGACGGACTTAAAAATCTCGGAAATGATTATTGCTGCTTCCTTCTGCCTTTTCTTCACATGCCCGTAGAGGAAAGTTCTTTGTCCTCGGATGGTGTTGCCATCATTACTGGCATCCTGACTTCATAATCTTGTATACATAACCTGATGATGGATCAGTTGTATATTCGGGAGTTGGTTTCCGTCTCCCGGTGAAACTTCTTATGTCCAACCAATTTGCCATAAAGAAGCTCAACACTGCAAATGAGTTGCAAATGAGATACGTTGCTCTGAGCATCTTACTGGGACAACTTATGGCTTCATTCCAGGTTCTTCTAAATTAGATCTGTCTGTATTTCTCTTGAGCCTACAAGGCTGGAAGGTCTCTGCTCGGTCTCTGTAATGAGGCAAGACTTAGTCTCGTCAAATGTTGGACTTCTCCGATCCGGTGAGGGTTTTGCCCAATGATCAGGCTCTTCATGCAGAGCATTGACATCTAGCATGGGTATGACTGGAGTATGAATTTCCAATTTTAGCCATTTAATTGCCCTAAAGCCCTGGGGGGTCATCCCATTATTCAGTGTTCTTAATAATGCAGAGCTTTTGGTCTTCCGTCCGGCTGGAGAGACATTGGGCTCGTCTCCCACCTCTGAAATACTCACAAAGGGATTGAGCTGCTGATTCAGGCTGCAATTATTGAGGGGAGTCTGCAAAATAAAGCACCATTTAGTGACTCTGATGGCACGTCGGTATGATGAGATCTAGACTAGCGGCATGCTGGTTCTGACAGAGACGTGTTCTTGTCGGAAAATAATTGTGTATCTGCAGCATAAACACTTTGAGAGTCTTTTTCCGAGATTTCATATCAATAGGGGCACTAGGTACCGGGGGTGCAGTGCTTAGAACTGCCCTGAATGGTCTTGGTTTTTTCAGCCCTTCATATCTCTTCTGGGGAATTCGGGAGCAGCAAGTGGGCCTAATTTAATACATAGATGTACGACATAAAACAGGCATGGGTTAAAAACCGATCTAGAAATTCTGAAAAGAGACGTAAAGCATGCAATAGCCTTTGTCCAACCCGTAGCAGCTTTCTGTAGAGCGGAAAGATGTTATCGAATGTGGACCGCAGCCCTGGTAGGTGGCACGCCAAGTAAAAATTCATCTCTGCAGCTATCTAGGTAACGATCTGGTTCCTGGTTGGAAAACCCTTTTTTTTTTTACTTAAAATGTCCAAATTGCAGAAATAAGGTTTCCACGTCTGACCACCGCTATAAAGAGGACCCATTACCAGGTCAAAAGTGGCCATTTTTTGTTTGTTTTTTGTTTTTTTCCCACTGCTTATTCTTTTTTTGTTGGTTTTGTTTTTGTTTGCTTTCTAAAATCATCACACGGTTCCAGAAATATAAGCCTTTTTGTTCATTGTATTCAATATGCAACTTTTTTATGATCTTTCCCAATAAGGCATTGTACTGGGGGGGGGGCGTGAGTTTGGCGGTGAGCAACACCCCCTTGTAAAGACCATGAAAATTTGCATATTGAGCCACTAAATCAAAAAGGCCAATATCTCTAAAATCATATAGCTGATACTAAAGATGAACGAAACGATTTGATGTAAATCAAATTCGTGTTGAATTTTATGAAAACGCAAATTGTAATCATTTGCAAATCGATTTGCGTGAATTTCTTAAAATGACTGATACACATCAGTCACAGAAGGCTCACGTGACTTCAGACACAACCGTGAGGACTTTCACATTGTGCCTTGCAGCTGTCACGTCACATGGTATAACACAGCCAATCCGAAGTGACTGTGAGCCTGTATAAAAGCTGATGCAGGGAATGCAGCAGTTATTTTAGGATGATTTAGGTAAGTGAGAGAACATCAATCTTTTAACTCAGCAAAGATATGAAGAGAAAGTCTAAAACACCTTTGGATACTCCAGATATAGTAATGTGTTGTATAACTGCTGGAGTGAAGATGAGAGTAGCAGTCTGCAAATAATACAGATCTACAATTGCTCAAGGGAGAGAGAGAGAGATCGGAGAGGTGCGAGCAGCAGTGCCAGTGTGACTGATCAGTGATGTGATGTAGCTGGCATCTATCCTGCTGCATTTGAATTACAATTTCACTTTTTTTCCTTTAATGCCCTTGCAGCAGCAAGCCATTACAATATGTTACAGATAATAAAAAAAAATCTCAAATCAGTGTCCGAGATGTTGTGCTTTCTTGTCATTAGTGACTTTACTGAGTTTTCTCATTTCTTGTACAATTCTCTTTGTGAAGGGGGAAATAATTGTTTTTGAAAAATACAAAAGAAAATTGCCCCAAATCCAGACATTTAAATATGACCGCCTAGTTCACAGTTTTCGTGTTACCAACAATTTTATTTTTATTTCTGCATATCTGTTTTACTTGTCAAATTGTACATCAGTGCAAGCCACATCAATACTGGGCCCACTTGTAAGGGCTGGCCCTTGAACATATTTACCTAACATTTTATTATTGTGCCATTTTTTTTTTTACCAAGAATTTGGAACTACTAGCAGCAGCAGAATCACTACCATCCGGGAGGTAGTACTACCTAACTCTGTATACAATTGGCCTCCAGAAAGCATATTAGTGGGGAAGAAATGGAGGGTGTTATGGAATATATGACGTTACTCACTTCAGTCACAGCAGAACGATGTTACCTCTGACAGCAACACCATCAGTTTGAGTCAGTGCTGCACAGAATTGTCTTCCTGATCATAAATGGCTGAAACTGAATTTTTAAACATTTTTTTACTTTTTTAAAACATGTAAAGTCCATTCACTTTATTGTTAAATGGCTTGGTACTAGCCAGTTCGCATTAATTTTTATGGTCAGATAACTTCGACATTACTAAGACTTGGTTTGTTACAGAGTTTGAAAGAGGTTGAACTCAGTCCTGCGAGACCTCAGAGTCAGTGGTGTAACTAGAGTCCAATGGGCTCGGATGCTAAATTTAGACCTAGGCTCCCGATGCCATGTTTGTCTGATGCATTGGCCTTTGTAGCGTTATAGATCCTATAAAACATGTGTGTTCACCCTCCATGTAATAATAATCCAATCCTGCAACCTTCTTGAGCTAATGTCACCCATCCTGGCCCCTTCTTGTAATAATGTCCCTGTCCTGGCCCATTCTTTTAATAATGTTCCCCATCCTGGCCCCTTTTATATAACAATTTTTGCCATCCTGGACCACTTTCTGTAATACTTTTCCTCATACTGGGTACCTTTCTGTAATACTTTCTCCCATTCTTGTCCCCTTCTTGGTATAATGTCCTCAATCATGGACACCTTCCTGGTACATTGTCCCCAGGCCTCTTAATGTAATAATGTTCCCCATCCTGGCCCCTTTCTATAATAATGTTTGCCATCCTGGACCACTTTCTGTAATAATTTCTCCCATTCTTGTCCCCTTCTTGGTATAATGTCTCTCTTTCTGGTATAATGTCCTCAATCATGGACACCTTCCCGATACATTGTCCCCTGGCCTCTTACTATAATAATGTTTCCCATCCTGGGTCTTTCCTGTAACAATAAATAATACAAAACCCGGCACTCAACTTTGTGGTGTGAAGAAACGAAAGATTTTGTTATCCCAAATCAGAAAACATTTCGGTCCCACAACTGGACCTTCATCAGTAACGTTTACCAGTAACTGGATGAAGGTCCAGTTGTGGGACCGAAACGTTTTCTGATTTGGGATAATAAATCTTTCATTTCTTCACACCACAAAGTTGAGTGCCGGGTTTTGTATTATTTGCTGATTACGGTTTGGGAACCTACCCGTGCACCTCATACGGTTGTGCACACGTGTTTCTAACTACTTTCCTGTAACAATGTCCCCCTTCCTAGTATAATGACCCCCATCCTGGGCCCCTTCCGGGTATAATGAACCCCCATCCTGTCCCCTTCCTGGTGTAATGTCACCTATCCTGAGCCCCTTCCTGGCAAAATGACCCCCATTCTAGGCCCCTTCCTGGTGTAATATTCCCCACAACATCCGTCATCCTCTTCTATAGCCTGCAGCTGGCTTCGACGTGCCTGCCATGGGTGGCGCATGAGGTCACTACTATGCGCCATGCTTGTGTATTTGTGCACTTCAGCTGAATGTGCGTCCTCATTTGCACATCCAGCTGAAATGAGCATTGGCATCATCGGAACCCCCCTCCGGGATACGCCAGGTTGCGGTCGCACCCTCTATGACCGTGATCGTTACGCCCCAGCTTACAGTGAAATACACATCTTTTCAGGGCAATTGTAGGCTTTGCAGTATTATCATTCAATGCCAAGTGTATTAAACCTGGTGAATTTGAATTTCAAAAGATTCGATCATCTGTAGCCGATAAAAATCTAAAAAAAAATACAAATACTATAGGTGATCTACATGATAAAATAGAAGTAGTATCTGGCCACTGTTGACCCGGTGAAAGCTCCTCTTTAAGTTTCATACCGGGGGAAAAATGCAACTTTTCAGTTTTAGGAGGAAATGTTGATGCAAAGGGCATACCCGGAGTCAGATTTACTTGTAGGCATAAGTTTTCAGGCAACTTTTCTTTATATTCTTTCTGCTCCTTTAACCCAAAAGGTAGCAGGTAGAAAATCCAAGGGCCTTCAGTAGAACATCATGGCATTATACTAAACATACTTGTCCTATTTTCCTAAAATAGGCTTGTGATTTATCTTCTTCATCTGCCAATCTAAAGTTAAAAGGCAATATGTATTAAATGGTTCTTGTCGTGATGATTTATTGAGCCTAAAATTAGAGCTCGGTACATGTGGTCATAATTACAAAGAACAGCTGGAAGGAGGATTTAGCCCGTTCTCTAACGGTAGAATATAACGATAGGGCTGGAACAGATGCCTGTGATTTAATAAACGCCGGGCCGGAGATTTTACCATTTAGACTTTGAAGTACTAACTGTTTAATTGAAAACTTTTATCCTTTGAACATATTAATCTTCGAGTCAAAATCGGGGATCCGTTATGGTGACTATTTCCATTAGTTCTTTAATTTAGTTTTTTGGAGGGTAAAATATAATTCGTGTCTCTGAAAGCCCACCTTGGTCCCACTGAATGGAAGTTCAGAGAATGAATGTTACTGCACCCTGCCCCTGAACTTGTGCTTTTGCTCGGCTTATTCAAGGCTGATTGAAGAACTTGACTATCTGTTTCAACCTGGACTTACGACAACACTCGGTCTTCTCTTTGAATCTCTGCTAATTGTGTTGGATGTCGTTATTCTTAATTAACAAACATGAAGATGATCTTGTCTACCATGGTACAGATATAGTATAGATGCAGATCTGTCTAGAAGCCTGGCTGCTGGAATCTGTGCCAATGCTGCTGTAATCACCAGACATTATGAGCTAGAAAGTCCTGCCTTATGACATTAGCAGGGAGGAAGTAAAGGGCCGCTGCTTTAATCCAAGTCTTTGAAGTCTTTCGGTCCCTGGTGGTTTTCCCATCCCTACTCTCCTCCTGGACTGATGGGTTTCTCCAAATAAACACACATAGGCAGACACCTGTCGCCCAAGGACAACAGGGTGGGGAGAAAGTGCCGGCGACCGGCCTCTTGGACTCGTTACTCAATCCTCATTGTCCCTTGCCTCCTTTTAAATCTAATTTTTATTGTAGAGCAGCAGCATTTAAGTAACACATACCTGGCTGAAATGACGGAGCCGGACCCTGATTCATGTTACCCATAGTCCAGACAACATGAATCCGCTATCAAGTTCTACTTGTAGGACATTAGGACTCAGTATATGGGACTGGTCATACATATCTCAAGTTACAGGACGGGATTCTGCTTCAGCACCTACCCTTCAGTGCCATGCCATGGTTGCCGTCTTCATTTGAGACCGCACTGCGGCGGCTGTAACCTGCACTCCGTGACAGGTGGTCCTAATGCTGTTCCTGATGTCAGTCAGTTCCAGCCGCTCTCTATACACTTTGACTGAACCGGCGCCGGTGCCCCCAATCCCCCCCCCCCCGTAACTGATTCCAGAATGCTGCCAGAAAGAATAAAGTTAATTTCCTCCCGGCAGCGGCGCTCAAATTGCCAACATCGGGCAGGTTCCGAACATGATTAACCTGCAGATTGACCCCATATCTGCAGGTTAATAGTATTTTTTTCACCTGACCAGTTCCCTTTAAGCAAATGAGATGAGTGAATCCACTGAAATTTGTTATCGACCAACTCGCTCTCTTCATCCGGCAGATTTGGCTCAGTCTGAGTCAAGTGTCCCGATTGCCATAAAAAGATATTTATTAGGCTCTGAGATCTCTCCAGCCCTCCAATGGATGGAAGGAGTAAAAGACGAAAGAAAAAAATAAACTCGCCTGTCCTGACCCTTCATCTAACTAACACTACCTCCACCACAACTTCCCGGTTCGGTCCTCTGCTCAGATCTTCAGTTCTTCCACCACTGAGGCTTTCGTGGTCACCAGGGTCCAACGCATGTCATTGACGTCAGTGAAGTGCGTCGTCCCCTAATGACTACGAGATTCCACTATTTAATGTAATTTTGCCCTTTAATGTTTCATATTAGCAATGTGGCTAAAATTCAAATTTTGAGATACTGGTAAGGCCGTCAAATGCTGAATATTTCGGAGTGGTTTATCGAACTATTTGAAATCGAAGGTTATGAAAAAAAGAGACGAATTAGGATGGGTAAACTCAATATATACAAAAATTTGGAATCTGTGAACATCATTTTTAGAATTTAACTTTGTGAACAAAATTCTTTATAGAAATACCTGATTTGTCCTTGACCCCTTGGCTGTTAGAGGCTGAATTAGTACAAATTACTAGAGATATGTATTTCGTAAGATGCGAGTTCAAGCTTTTCCCTTCTCTCTTTATCCTTTCCCTTTTCCACATTCTTAAACTTTTATTATCGATGTAGTCCAACCATGCAACTGGTGCTCTGTAAACTTAATGAATGTTTCTTTGTTGTCTTGACAAAAAAAGAATTTGCAAAAAACAAAAGGAAAAGAACAAAAGTAGATTTACAAAACATTTACGAATGTATCTGTGAAAACACTTAGACAAAGTTTCGCAATTTATTATTCATAAGTTCTATTACAGCGCGATGTTCACTGATAGACGGGAGCACGGATCTTTCATGCATTATTTATAGGAGATGAAATCTCTAGGAATGTTTTGGCAAAGCTCTAAAATTGACATAATTATCGCTCTGCGCCAATCCTTGGATCCTTCCATCTAAAGAATCGTGTTAGGGTTTATGATTCGGGCTTAATGTGCCAGGGACTTGACATAATCCTTGTTATTAAGCCATTTTATTTTACATAGAAAAAAAAAATTTCTTACAAAGTATTAATCTTGCACTCAATATCTACTTTTCGCTATGAATCAAAGATGGTGGAGATTTATTGAAATACGGTGCAAGCGAATTGTGGAGTATTTACTTGTGTAAAGCAATCTGGTTGCTGCTATAATGAAAATATTCACTTGCGCCAGTTTTGATAAATCGCCCCTATTTCCTTAATTTCCGTATAGGCTAAATAGTTACCGTCGTCTTAACAAGCTTTTTATAAATCAATAGTAAATATAATAAACTTTATTATATCTTATCATGGAAATATGCTTTATTGTCAACTTATGAACTACGTCTTCTCCTCCCCCTGCTTGTGAAACATATTCACTTAAAAATGGAGCTGGAATGTACCTGGTTCTAAACAGGATGAACTGATCACTGAGGGATCAGATTACAGCTGCCTATTAACATCTATGGAATTGGGAGGAGGGGGGAGCAGAATCGGAGAGAGGCTGCACTCTCTGCGCTCTAGTAAGTGTTTTATCTAAGCAAGGTATTGGATTCACAGCTACACTGCTCAGTACTGCTGTATAATGTTCTCCATGCTGCTTCTGCAAGTGCTAAATAGAGAAAGGAGAGCAAGAATCCCTTATGTCTGTGTGTGCTGTGCATGGGAGACATAATAACAGCTAGTCTCCACCCACTAGCTCATAGTAAACCTAGAGACAGAGCCTGAAGAAGGTAAAACTGGAGAGAAATACAGGGATACAAGACATATAATTGCCTTAAATAGTAGTATTCCTGCCATACCTACACATTACCACTTATCCTGATTCGTATGCTATCCATTGTCATGTCTGACCCTTGGATACTTTGTGTCATGATCCCAATGGCAGGGGATCACAAAAGGACAAGCACACAAAAAAACAGAACAAGCTCTAGGGTGATGGAAACTGAGCTGACCGCGATCCTGAACCTAATTCACAACACTAGCAGTAGCCGGGGAACGTGCCTACGATGATTCTAGACGTCTCGCGCCAGCCGAAGGACTAGCTTCCCCTATTAGAAGAAACAAAGACCTCTCTTGCCTCCAGAGAAACACCCCACAGAAATAGCAGCCCCCCACATGTAATGACGGTGAAATGAGAGGAAAGCACATACGTAGTAATGAAAACAGATTCAGCAAAATGAGGCCCGCTAAAACTAGATAGCAGAGGATACAAAAGTGAACTGCGCGGTCAGCGAAAAACCCTACAAAAAACCATCCTGAAATTACCTGAACTCATGTGCCAACTCATGGAACATGAGGAGTAATATCAGCCCACTAGAGCAACCAGCAACAAGGAATCACATAACTGCAAGCTGGACTAAAACAAAAATAAAGCAAAACGTGGAACAGGAAAATCAAAAACTTAGCTTGTCCTGATGATTTCAGAAGCGGAAAGCAGAGGTAGCAAGACACACTGATTACATTGAGCGCCGGCGAGGAAATGACAAGAAAGCCAGGTTAAATAGGAAACTCCCATATCCTGATAGAACAGGTGGACACCAGAGACCGCAGAGAACACAAGTCACCCAGTACCACCTGTAACCACCAGAGGGAGCCCAAAAACAGAATCCACAACAACTTTGTATTCGAGTTTTCGCCATGCTTTCCTCTTTTCCATGACTGGTTGTAACATAGTAACATAGTAACATAGTTAGTAAGGCCGAAAAAAGACATTTGTCCATCCAGTTCAGCCTATATTCCATCATAATAAATCCCCAGATCTACGTCCTTCTACAGAACCTAATTGTATGATACAATATTGTTCTGCTCCAGGAAGACATCCAGGCCTCTCTTGAACCCCTCGACTGAGTTCGCCATCACCACCTCCTCAGGCAAGCAATTCCAGATTCTCACTGCCCTAACAGTAAAGAATCCTCTTCTATGTTGGTGGAAAAACCTTCTCTCCTCCAGACGCAAAGAATGCCCCCTTGTGCCCGTCACCTTCCTTGGTATAAACAGATCCTCAGTGAGATATTTGTATTGTCCCCTTATATACTTATACATGGTTATTAGATCGCCCCTCAGTCGTCTTTTTTCTAGACTAAATAATCCTAATTTCGCTAATCTATCTGGGTATTGTAGTTCTCCCATCCCCTTTATTAATTGTGTTGCCCTCCTTTGTACTCTCTCTAGTTCCATTATATCCTTCCTGAGCACCGGTGACCAAAACTGGACACAGTACTCCATGTGCGGCTAACTAGGGATTTGTACAGAGGCAGTATAATGCTCTCATCATGTGTATCCAGACCTCTATTAATGCACCCCATGATCCTGTTTGCCTTGGCAGCTGCTGCCTGGCACTGGCTGCTCCAGGTAAGTTTATCATTAACTAGGATCCCCAAGTCCTTCTCCCTGTCAGATTTACCCAGTGGTTTCCCATTCAGTGTGTAATGGTGATATTGATTCCTTCTTCCCATGTGTATAACCTTACATTTATCATTGTTAAACCTCATCTGCCACCTTTCAGCCCAAGTTTCCAACTTATCCAGATCCATCTGTAGCAGAATACTATCTTCTCTTGTATTAACTGCTTTACATAGTTTTGTATCATCTGCAAATATCGATATTTTACTGTGTAAACCTTCTACCAGATCATTAATGAATATGTTGAAGAGAACAGGTCCCAATACTGACCCCTGCGGTACCCCACTGGTCACAGCGACCCAGTTAGAGACTATACCATTTATAACCACCCTCTGCTTTCTATCACTAAGCCAGTTACTAACCCATTTACACACATTTTCCCCCAGACCAAGCATTCTCATTTTGTGTACCAACCTCTCGTGCGGCACGGTATCAAACGCTTTGGAAAAATCGAGATATACCACGTCCAATGACTCACCGTGGTCCAGTCTATAGCTTACCTCTTCATAAAAACTGATTAGATTGGTTTGACAGGAGCGATTTCTCATAAACCCATGCTGATATGGAGTTAAACAGTTATTCTCATTGAGATAATCCAGAATAACATCCCTCAGAAACCCTTCAAATATTTTACCAACAATAGAGGTTAGACTTACTGGCCTATAATTTCCAGGTTCACTTTTAGAGCCCTTTTTGAATATTGGCACCACATTTGCTATGCGCCAATCCTGCGGAACAGACCCTGTCGCTATAGAGTCCCTAAAAATAAGAAATAATGGTTTATCTATTACATTACTTAGTTCTCTTAGTACTCGTGGGTGTATGCCATCCGGACCCGGAGATTTATCTATTTTGATCTTATTTAGCCGGTTTCGCACCTCTTCTTGGGTTAGATTGGTGACCCTTAATATAGGGTTTTCATTGTTTCTTGGGATTTCACCTAGCATTTCATTTTCCACCGTGAATACCGTGGAGAAGAAGGTGTTTAATATGTTAGTTTTTTCCTCGTCATCTACAACCATTCTTTCCTCACTATTTTTTATTCTTTTACTATTGATATAGTTGAAGAACAGTTTGGGATTACTTTTACTTTTACTAATAGTTTTATTAGTTTGTAGCTGCTTGATGTTCACTTTTGTTGGTGCCCAGCCAACGACCTTTCAGTCTCCCATGTTTCCCTTGACCATTCCGTGTAGCATCTCCCTTTCTAGTGACTTTGCCCTCATCACGTGGCCACAATTTGTCAGTTTCTGTCTTGTGATCTTGCCTTCCAATAATGGGTTTATATGATGAACGACATCTTTGCCGGTGATCCTGCTGTTCATGGGATTCTTAGAAGTCTTTTTCCAGCACCACAACTCAACGGCATCAATTTTTCTTCTGTCTGCTTTCGGGAGTGTCCACATCTCGCAGCCATACGCTGTAATTGAAAGAAGGGAGAGCGGGACGCTCGATCCCAGGTGCAGCTGCTGATAAAAGGGCTTCCAACCAGTAAGGATAAAAAAAAAATTCCCAGATTTATTCGTGCATTGCGTTTCGCAGAAGATTTTACTCCTTCAGGCCAATGTAGAACGCCTGAAGGAGTAAAATTTACTCTGAAACGCGTTGCACAAATAAAACTGGGATATTTTTTTTAATCATTACAGATTGGAAGCACTTTTATCAGCTGTAGCGCCCGGGATCCACCTCCCATCTTTTCCTTATTATTTCCTCCACTCATCGGGAGTGAGCACAGTGGCCAGAGCAGCCATCAGAAGAGTCTAATGCACTCTTCCATAAAGTTATGCGGCACACAACCTGTCCAAGTGAGCGACAAATTCTCCAGCTTTTCCCCCGCCTGCAGTTAGCGGTGTTACACTGGGAGCACCTCTTATCTTCTCGCCATATGTCCCAATTGGGAGCGCAGTTGCATTGTACGCTCTTTGGCAATGACTGAGATCATGATGTCCTTGCACTTTGATATTTGGTCGATGCTCACCACCATGGCTGCTCACCCCAGTGCTAATTGACCCTTGATCTCCGGCTGCCGAACCGCCACTGGGATTAATGAGGGACCCAAGAAAAATGAAGCTGTCGACCTCTTCTATTTCGTCATTGGTGATCTTCTATATATATATTTGTACAATTGATGGCCAATGATCCACAAATATCTCCATCATTGAGAAGATTAATTTTAATATTATAAACATTTCCCTAAAAGAAATCGATCTACATCCCATAACCCAGATGACCCCGGACTCATTAAATATTCAGGCCAAGCCAACATGGTTTAGGTGAAATCGAGACCCATTATCCCGGCAATTACCGCTCCCGGCAGATAAACATATACCAAGTAAAGGAAAAGAAGAAGCAATCCTCTTCCTACAAAGAGCGGAAAGTGCTAGACAAAGCTAATTGGAATTACTTGCTTTAAATTACTTGAGCCCAACAAGTAAGCGGCGTGTTGTAATAAAATACCCACATGGGCTTTATCAATCAAGGCCTTCGACATCTCATCTTCCCGCATCCACGTCCCCCAATCTTCTCCTCATTAGCAATTAAACTGCTTATTGTGATGCAGAATTTCCATGTTAAATTGTGAGTGGAGCTGCTCTCATTAAACTGTTTGGCCGCCAGTCTGGGGAAATGCGTATATTGCAGCCGGCGCGCAGGACTCGCTGCATATGGAGACCTTATCTGGGAGATGCTTGCCTCGAATTTTGCCATCTTTTTTTGGGGGGATATAAATGTTAAAAGTGATTACAGAGGATCTTCTCACCGCGTTATGCTGAATTGTGTAATAGCAACTTATAATGTTGAAGGTCAGCTGCAGGCCACAGTATATTTATTGTACTGTATATATCATTTACTGCCTCTGCTTCACCTCTTTCAACACCTCTTACTAGTCTTGACTAATGGCCACCATGTCTACATGCCCTGATTCTGCAAAGAAGCGCCGAAGAACGGGCTTAAGATAAAGACTGTATGCAGGCTAGCACAGGATATGGTTAATGTTTGGGACTAGCCCAGATTGGATGGGGATCAGTGCTAGTAAAAAAAGACTGCTTTCTGATAGCAAATCAGATACATGGAGAGTTTATTGACAGAGACCAGGTCAAGTTCAAGGTGCAGTGTTCTATTCGCATGACCAGTACATATTATTCTGTGCGGTAAGAGGCTTTACAAGACTCCCAGCGGACATTCCTGCAATGTCTAGAGCCTAAGACACAAAACGTGCTATGGAAAGCACCTTAAAGGGAATCTTAACCCTAAAATTGGCCTATAAACTAAGGCCACCGGCATCAGAGGCTTATCTACAGCATTCTGGAATGCTGTAGATAAGCCCCCGATGTAACCTGAAAGATGAGAAAAAGAGGTTAGATTATACTCATGGGCGGTCCTGCTGTGGTCCGGTCCGAGGGGCGTTGCGGTCCGGTCTGGGGCCTCCCACCTTAATCAGATGATGTCTTCTTGTCTTCCTGACGTGGCTCTGGCGCAGGCGTACATTGTGTGCCCTATTGAGGGCAGAGCAAAGTACTGCAGTGCGCAGGCGCCGGGAAAGGTCAGAGAGGCCCAGCACCTGCGCACTGCAGTACTTTGCTCTGCCCTCAACAGGGCATATAAAGTACGCCTGTGCCAGAGCCGCGGCAGGAAGACAAGAAGAGGACGTCATCCTAGGAAGATGGGAGGCGCTGGACCGCCCCTGAGTATAATATAACCTGTTTTTCTTCTCTTTCAGGATACATCGGGGGCTTATCTACAGCATTACAGAATGCTGTAGATAAGCCCCTGATGCCAGTGGCCTCAGTTTATAAGCTAATTTTGGGGTGACAGTTTCCCTTTAAGCCCTTCCATACAGAAGAAGATGGAAATGGAACCGCGGTGCACTGGCATCTCTCCTTCGCCACAGCAGACGTCCAACCCCATACGATGGCCAGAGTTAGTCCTTCAATGCTTGACCTGTGGTTTCCAGCACAGTCTGGGCCTTGGTGCAGTCTGCTCTCCCACCTTGTCCCTCTGTTCTTTTTGGTTCCGATGCATTATTGCATTTGCACCTTTTTTTTCTACTTTTTATTGTTTTGGGTTTTTTTTGTCTGTTTTATATTTGTGCTTTATTCTTTCAACGTGTGCCTTTTTTTTAAAAGAACTATTATATACACTGTTTTACTTTTTTATATAAGTTCATCATTGCGAGAGCGGTTTGAGTTTTCCAAGATGTCTTCAGCTGGTTCATCAACTGCAACTTTTTAAGAAGTGTCACAATTACTATACTGCAGTATCTCCCTCTACCCAGTGCAATTTTATGGAAATCTGGAATTGTTGCTCAAGTTTAGCAACATTTTATCAGGAACATGTTCTTTTTTTTTTTTTGCTCTAAAAAGTGGTTAAAAAAAGCACAACAGGCCCAAAAAAAAGCTTTTCTTATTTTGCGCAAAATTCATGAACCGCGTATGCCAATTTTAAGGATTGCAAATAAAATGGAAAAAAATGACCCAAAAAACAAACAAATGATGAATAGGACAATTTATCTTTAGCTAACAGCGTATATGATGGCCGTAAAGGGTTCCTCAGGGGCGGACAAACCATTGATGCAACCTGTACAGCCACACAGGGGCCCAAGAGGTAAGGGGGCCACTACCACCTCCAAAGCAAATGGAATTGTGCCCTTTTCTGCCTGTGTCCGCCAGTGAGGTTCCCTGCAGATATCCAACCATTCACTGCTCCTTTTCTGCTTTATGGTGTCCGAGGAGCAATAGAGCAGCGACATCTTCAGCTTCAATCGTTTTCAGTAAAATTTGGCTACTACAGCTTTATATGTATTACTGTACATATCAAACTGTAGAATTTAGTTTAATGCTCCCCATAATCTTTAGATACTGTATCTGTCGGCCGATGGTTAAATTTGTTGAACTTTTGCTTTGGTCCTTGAAGAATAAGAAAGTGATGTATTACGGACTTCGGTGAGATCGGCTCATTCTGCAGTCTATGTACAGTGATATGTAGAGGCTGTAGAAGCCGAACGGTCCAAATTTTTTTATTGTAACTTCATTGCAAGAGATAAATGGAGTTTAGAATAAAATACATGCAATTAAGTTTAAAAAGCCCCCAAAGCTGTCTCTCTCTCACTCTCTCTGTCTCTCCTGCATCTAATTCTCCTGTCTAAGGTGGTAGGAGGTGTCAGATGGAGGCAACCTTTTAATCTTTACAGTTGCTCCCATTTTTGCTCCCGTTTACACCCCCTGTCAATTACTATTCCTTCTCCGTTACCTTGGCTTGCCTTTTTCTTTACAAAAGTTATCACTTTAGATCTTTTCTAAAGAATCCTCATGGGAATCTTTTTTTTTTTTTATAGTCTATTTTTACCCATAAACCTGGAACATAAAAATCCACCGAGTTTGAAAGCGTCTGCGGCATTTGGTTGATCATGCCGAATCTCTGCTGATCCCGTGTCACCCGTCGGGTCAAGCATGGCCCTATGGACAAATGATAACACAATTCCTTTTCCTCGCAGCTGCTCGTTAATTGGATGTTATTGCCGTGTATGCCTAAATGGCAGAGCAGGGTGTACAAATATTAATTTCTCCATTTCCCAAGACAGACAGAACACCCTGTGCTGATACACCGCTATTTCATATTCTAACTGCTCCTGAACTTTTAGCGATATTTGCAGGAAAAACAAAAACTTTAATAATATGATTTCAGGTACGATGATGAGCGTTTTTTTTAAATCACAGCGCACCCTAGTGGTAGATATTTGGAATTACCGTATCTCTAATATTTCAGTTTAATCACAGCTATTAGATTGAGTTTACCCGTTAAATATTCGTTCAGCAAAGCTGATATACCTGGTGGGTAGGTTTTGGGGGTTAAGAATTTTTTTTTTTTTTTATTACGATTTTAATTATAAAAAAAAAATGCATTTTAATTTAAACATTTTACAATACTCCTAATAAAAGTGATGTAAAAGCGAATCTCTCACTTGTTTTTAGATTAGATATTGGCCACTTGTGACCCTTATGTTTCATTCCAGAGTAAGACGGAAGAAGAGACGGAGTCGGGTGAAGAGCCCAGCCCCAATAAACGTCACAGTCGGTCCTTGATGGGAAGCTTTTCCAAGCGCAAGGTGATTGTGATGATAATAAATGGGTCCTTTTGGGGTAATTGCTATTTGCGAATGCATATAATGTGGGCTAAAAATCGTTTTTGCAATTCGGTTTCATTGCAAATTTTGCACGATTTGCCTCATACAGTCTCTGCTGCTGTCTGTCTGTCTTTTGGCTGCAGAATGAGTTAACTGAGAATTAGATAGTGAGCCCACAATGACGGTTTAATGGAGTATTTACAACTCCCTTATTTGTCTTTTTGTGAGGTCCTCTTCAATGATTTGTGTCCATATCAATGTTGAATGTGCAGGAAAACCAAAATCTAAACATTCTTTTTTACAATTGGGCTTCATTAAAAATGTTGCCCTCTTTGGCTTTTACAGACTGCATCTTTTTTCTGCACATTCAACTTTCACATGGTTTGTGGTTATAAATTAGCAGAGAGGGACTCATAAAAAGACAGATATATGCGTTACAATCGCTCCTATTAGAACAAGCTCACTGGCAGATTCTCAGTTAACTCATTCTGTAGCCAGCAATAGACCATGTAATACAGTGGCTATAAAAGGCAAAAACGAATTATAGTCCAAAACACATACAATTGCGTAAAAAAAAAAAAATAAGTCGTACTCAAACATGGGCATAAGACCAGGACGCTAAACCCTAAATACCTTCTCTCTGGCCTTTAGAAAAAAGCTGGCCGAATTAAAAAGAGCTCAAGTCTGGAAGAAGGCGATGACAGCCTGGAGCGGCAAGGAAGCATCGCCAGGACCTCGGTACATTACAGCAGGTATTTCTGTGGTCTTTGAGGTTTTTATTATAAACTCAGATGGAATCTATGGAACTAAAGCTTCTCTGTTGTTCAATAGAATAAACCGGCAGAAGAAGACGATGAAACTGTCAAGAGCGTTGTCCGATCTGGTGAAATATACAAAGTCAGTGGGTATCCACGATGTGGACACGGAAAGTGAGTCAAAGGGACTGCATTTCCCATTTCCTATCCTGCTGATAGATTTGTTTTTTAGTTTTCATTCTGCTTCTTTCTTTTTTTTTTTTTCCATGATACATGTGTGTCCATATACAGTGCTTTGTGTAAGTATTCGGCCCCCTAGAACTTTTCAACCTTTTCCCACATATCATTCTTCAAACATAAAGATACCAAACATAAATTTTTGGTGAAGAATCAACAACAAGTGGATCACAATTGTGAAGTTGAACGAAATTTATTGGTTATTTTAAATTTTTGTGGAAATTCAAAAACTGAAAAGTGGGGCGTGCAATATTTTTCGGCCCCTTTACTTTCAGTGCAGCAAACTCACTCCAGAGGTTCATTGTGGATCTCTGAATGATCCAATGTTGTCCTAAATGCCTCATGATGATAAATATGACGCTGATCTCTCCTTCAAACCACATATCCAAGCCCTTTCCACTTCCTGCCGTCTTCAACTCAAAAATATTTCACAAATCCGTTCATTCCTCAACCATGAATCTGCAAAAACCCTAGTCCATGCCCTCATCATCTCTCGCCTCGACTACTGCAACCTCCTGCTCTGTGGCCTCCTGTTGTGAATTCTGTTGTCAAGCTCCCTCCTGTGGTCATGAATGGTACTTCGGCTGGTTCTGTCCATGGGCTTCCTCTGGTGGTTGTGAGTGGGGCTGCGGCTTCTGAGTTTCCTTCCACAGGTGACGAGGTTAATTCGTTAGCTGGCTGCTCTATTTAACTCCACTTAGATCATTGCTCCATGCCACCTGTCAATGTTCCAGTATTGGTCTGTTCGCTCCTGGATCGTTCTTGTGACCTGTCTTCTCCAGCAGAAGCTAAGTTCCTGCTTGTCTTTCTCTTGTTTGCTATTTTTCTGTCCAGCTTGCTATTTTGATTTTTGCCTTGCTTGCTGGAAGCTCTGGGACGCAGAGGGAGCGCCTCCGCACCGTGAGTCGGTGCGGAGGGTCTTTTGCGCCCTCTGCGTGGTTTTTTTGTAGTTTTTGTGCTGACCGCAAAGTCACCGTTCCTATCCTCTGTCTGTTCAGTAAGTCGGGCCTCTCTTTGCTAAATCTATTTCATCTCTGTGTTTGTGATTTTCATCTTAACTCACAGTCATTATATGTGGGGGGCTGCCTTTTCCTTTGGGGAATTTCTCTGAGGCAAGGTAGGCTTATTTTTCTATCTTTAGGGCTAGCTAGTTCCTTAGGCTGTGACGAGTTGCATAGGGAGCGTTAGGAGCAATCCACGGCTATTTCTAGTGTGTGTGATAGGATTAGGGATTGCGGTCAGCAGAGTTCCCACGTCCCAGAGCTTGTCCTGTATTATTATTAACTATCAGGTCTTTCCGTGCGCTCTTTACCACCTGGTCCATTATTGTCCTAACCACCAGGTCATAACAGCCTCCCCTCTAACACACTCGCACCCCTCCAATCTATTCTAAACTCTGCTGCCCGACTAATCCACCTGTCCCCCCGCTATTCCCCGGCCTCTCCCCTCTGTCAATCCCTTCACTGGCTCCCCATTGCCCAGAGACTCCACTACAAAACCCTAACCATGACGTACAAAGCCATCCACAACCTGTCTCCTCCATACATCTGTGACCTCGTCTCCCGGTATTTACCTACACGCAACCTCCGATCCGCACAAGATCACCTTCTCTACTCCCCTCTAGTCTCCTCTTCCCACAATCGTATACAAGATTTCTCTCACGTATCACCCCATACTCTGGAACCCTCTACCAAAACACATCAGACTCTCGCCTACCATCGAAACCTTCAAAAAGAACCTGAAGACCCACCTCTTCCGACAAGCCTACAACCTGCAGTAACCACCGATCGACCAAACCGCTGCATGACCAGCTCTACCCTCGCCCACTGTATTCTCACCCATCCCTTGTAGATTGTGAGCCTTCGCGGGCAGGGTCCTCTCTCCTCCTGTACCAGTTATGACTTGTATTGTTTAAGATTATTGTACTTGTTTTTATTATGTATACCCCTCTTCACTTGTAAAGCGCCATGGAATAAATGGCGCTATAACAATAAATAATAATTATAACAAAATATAATCCACCTGTGTAATCAAGTCTCTGTATAAATGCACCTGCTCTGTGATAGTCTCAGGGTTCTGTTTGAAGCACAGAGAGAATCATGAAGACCAAGGAACACAACAGGCAGGTCCGTGATACTGTTGTGGAGAAGTTTAAAGCCGGATTTGGATACAAAATGATTTCCAAAACTTTAAACATCCCATGGAGCACTGTGCAAGCGACCATATTGAAATGGTAGGAGTATCATAGCACTGCAAATCTACCAAGACCTGGCCGTCCCTCTAAACTTTCATCTCAAACAAGGAGAAGACTGATCAGAGATGCAGCCAAGAGGGCCATGATCACTCTGGATGAACTGCAGACATCTACAGCTGAGGTGGGACAGTCTGTCCATAGGACAACAATCAGTCGTGCACTGCACAAATCTTGCCTTTATGGAAGAGTGGCAAGAAGAAAGCCATTTCTCAAAGATATCCATAAAAAGTGTAGTTTAAAGTTTGTAACAAGCCACCTGGGAGACACAAACATGTGGAAGAAGGCGCTCTGGTCACATGAAACCAAAATTGAACTTTTTGGCAACAATGCCAAACGATATGTTTGGCGTGAAGGCAACACAGCTCATCACCCTGAACACACCATCCCCACTGTCAAACATGGTGGTGGCAGCATCATGGTTTGGGCCTGCTTTTCTTCAGCAGGGACAGGGAAAATGGTTAAAATTGATGGGAAGATGGATGGAGCCAAATACAGGACCATTCTTGAAGAAAACCTGTTGGAGTTTGCAAAAGACCTGAGACTGGGACGGAGATTTGTCTTCCAACAAGACAATGATCCCAAACATAAAGCCAAATCTACAATGGAATGGTTCATGAATTAACGTATCCAGGTGTTAGAATCGCCAAGTCAAAGTCCAGACCTCAATCCAATCAAGAATCTGTGGAAAAAGCTGAAAACTGCTGTTCACAAACTATCTCCATCAAACCTCACTGAGCTCGAGCTGTTTGCCAAGGAAGAATGGGCAAGAATTTCAGTCTCTCGATGTACAAAACTGATAGAGACATACCCCAAGCGATTTGCAGCTGTATTCGCAGCAAAAGGAGGCGCAACAAAGTATTAAGTTAATGGGGCCAAATAATATTGCACATCCCAGTTTTCAGTTTTTGAATTTCCACAAAAATTTAAAATAACCAATAAATTTTGTTCAACTTCACAATTGTGTTCCACTTGTTGATTCTTCACTAAAAATTTACATTTGGTATCTTTATGTTTGAAGCATGATAGGTGGGAAAAGGTTGAAAAGTTCCAGGGGCCAAATACTTTCGCAAGGCACTGTATATGATATTGAATGTTAGAGTTGGAAGGGACCTCCAGGGTCATCGTGTCCAACCCCCTGTTAAATGCCGGATATCACTAAACCACCTCAGACAGATGTCTGTCCAGCCTCTAAAGACTTCTATTGAAGGAGAACTCACCACATCTTGTGGCTGCCTGTTCCACTCATTGATCATCCTCACTGTCAGAGTTTTTTCTAACATATAATCTGAGTCTCATCCCTTTCAGTTTCATCCCATTGCATCTCGTGTTTTCATGCGCAAATGAGAATAAGGATGATCCCTCTACACTGTGACAGCCCTTGAGATATTTGTAGACAGCTATAAAGTCTCCACTTAGCCTTCTTTTTTGCAAGATAAACATTCCCGGATCCTTTAACCGTTCCCCGTAGGACATAGTTTGCAGTCCGCTCACCATCCTGGTAGCTCTTCCCTGAACTTGCTCCAGTTGTTCAATGTCTTTTTTTTTTTAAATGTGGTGCCCACAACTAGACACAATATTCAAGATGAGTGCTGACCAAGGAGGAGTAGAGGGGGATAATTTCTTCACATGATCTACACTCTATGCTTCTCTTAATACATCCAAGAACTGTGTTTGACTTTTTTGCTGCTGCATCACACTGTTGACTCATGTGCAGCCTATGATCTATTAGTATACCCAAGTCTTTTTCACACATGCTGTTACTTAGTTCTATTCCTCCGATTCTGTAGATGTAAGTTTCGTTTTTGTTGCCCACATGTAGAATTTTGCATTTCTCCCTGTTAAATACCAATCTATTAGTTGCTGCCCAATGTTAAACCTTATTTAGGTTTTTCTGAATCCTCTCTCTCTCCGTCTTCTCTAGTGTTAGCTATCTCTACTAGCTTTGCATTGCCTGCAAATTTGATCAATTTACCTTTAGTTCCCTTATCTAGATCATTTATAAAATTATTGAACAACACTAGGGCCAGGACAGAGCCTTGTGGTACCCCACTTGAAACACTCTTCCAATTCTATGTGCGACCATTACCACTCTTTGAGTACGATCACTGAGCCAGTAAAGAATCCACGTAACCGCAGCATAGTCAACCCCATACTTGGTCTTTTTTTCAATAAGGATATTATGAGATACTTTATCAAATGCTTTGTTAAATTAGAGATATATCTACTGCATTTCCCTCATCCACCCAGTCAGTGATTCCATCATAGAAGGAAATAAATTAGTCTGGTATGACTTGTTTGCTGCAAACCCATGCTGGCTCTGGTTGATTACTGTATTCTTATCCAAATACTTACATACGTGCTCTTTAATAATTTATTCAAAGCTCTTTCCTGGTATAGAAGTAAGGCTTACTGGCCTATAATTCCCTGGCTCCAACTTCTTTCCTTTTTGAAGATAGGGACAACATTTGCCCTTCTCCAGACTTCTGGGGCTTCTCCTGTTCTTCAGGAATTTTCAAAGATTCTGGCTAGTGGTTCTGCAATTTCCTCTGCTAACGCTTTCAGTACCCTAGGATGTAATTAATCTGGACCAGGTGATGCAAGTTCATTTAATTTAGTTAAGTGTTCCCTCGCGTCTCTTTGTTTATAGATAATGTGGATTATTTTATTCCTTTGATGGCACTGTGAAGATTTGTAGATAATAGTTGTTTTCTTAGAGAACACATATGCAAAAAGGGAATGTAAAAGTTCGGCCTCCTCAACATCATTTTTGTCCACTTCACTCTTTTCATCTTGTAAACATCCTATAGCATCTTTGACTTTTCTTGTGCTTTTGATATACCCTAAATCCTTTTTATTGCTTTTGGTCTCCCTTGCAAGCCTCACTTCATTACTGACTTTTGCTTTTCTAACACTTGCACTGCATTCCTTGTAGACACCATTATATTCTTCCCTAGATATGCCCCCCTTTCCATTTAATCTACATATCTTTTAACCAGTATTTAAGTTCTGTGTTCTTCCATCCTGGTCTCTTTAAGTTATTCAAAATTGTCCTTCTTTTCGGGATTGTTACGTATTATCCAGTGAGAGCTTTATTTATCAAAAGCTCCGATCCTTCTTGGACATTTCTGTCCTTTAAAACATCCAGCCAAAATCTGCCTTTCTGATGTCCACTTTTAAAGTTTGAGTCCTCACTGGTCTTCCTCCACTTGTAATCCAAAATTCAAGGATAGCATGATCGCTGCTTCCTAAATTCCCAGACACCTTTACTTCCTCAACTATTTCCTCCCTGCTGGTAAGAATTGGGTTCAAGATGGCAGATCCTATTGTTTTCTCCTTCTCCTTTTGAAAGATAAAGTTGTCAGAGAGAGAAGATAAGAATTTTGTGCACCCATTACTTTAACCTGGGAGAGATTCCCAACAAATATCTGGATACTTAAAATCTCCCATGATCACTATGTCGTACTATTTTGAGAACAAAGACATCTGATGTAAAAAGAGTTCATCTACAGTATATATTCAGTCTGTTTGGGTGGCCTATAGTAACTATCTACAATATTGTCATTTCTGTTCTTCTTTCCTTGTATTCTTATTAAAACAGTTTCTACAGAGCTACCATTCTCTGAAGCTTGGATCTCTGTGGAGATATATGCTTTCCTAACATATAATGCAATACCTCCTCCCCTCTTATTAATCCTGGTTTTTATAAATATTTTGTAGCCGACATAGTTTGTATTCCAATCATTCAGATCAACATATGTCCTACATTACTTTTTGGGCACTTCATCAAAATGCAAAAACCAAATCCCACATAATTAAATGTTTGGGACAAAGAAGAGATCCCACATAGTATATTAAAAATCAATTATTTTATTATAGCCAAACAAGTAATGAAACAATAAAAAACAATGATGAAAAAAGCAAAAAGCCGTCTAGGGGACGCCAGATTTACTTCAATAGAAAATTCCCCACATATAATCAATAATAGTTACAAAATTTCGTATTACCAACCAACATATGGATATGTATTGCTATTATTATCTAACATAGTATTCTACATCTTAGCATACCCAGGCTCATTCTTTCCACAATCCAATAGTATTAACAATAATAACCCTGTGTTAAATTAACATACAGGAAAGTAGCAGACTATCTCTATAAATTATTGTCAAATCTCCATAGGAATATGCTAAGATGTAGAATAATATGTTAGATAATAATACATATCCATATTCTAGTCTCCTAATGAGTGTAGCAAGGCATCTATCAAATATGTATTTTCCTGTTATCAGAAGATGCAACCCATCTCTAGCAAGAAGTCCATCATATACGAAATTGGCTCCATGATCAAGAAACCTAAGACTTTGCTCACGGCATCATTGACGTAAGTCAGTTGTTCACCTGTAGAATCCTGTTCAATCCCTTGGTCCATGTTCATCCACTGGGAGGATGGATGAGAAGATGACCTGCCCTCCCAGTTCCTTCAATTTCCGCCCTAGGACTTCGAAGTCTCTGCATTTAGTTTCCAGGTCCTTTTTTGCTGTGTCTTTTGTTACTATGTGTATTAGTAGTCGTGGGTGGTCATCTGTCACATTGAAGAGTCTTAATATCCTATCAGACACATCTTTGATTTGAGCACCTGGAAGACAGCACACTTCTTCTGAGGTAATGTCTGGTCAGCAGTTAGCGGCTTCTGTTCCTTTCAGCAGGGAATGCCCCATGACCACCACTCTCCTTTTCTTCTTCACCACAGTGCTTCTTTTTCTCTCTTCAAGAGACTTCTGATTTCGTACTGGGGTGTTCTTTGTGGGAAAAGCACTTTTTTGATGTACATCTTCATACTTGTCCTGCGTGAGAGCCTGGTAGTGGTTCTTCAGCAGTATGGGTGGTGACAGCCTCCTCATCCTCCTGCTTCTTTGGGTCACATGCTTCCGTTTCTCTTCTTCTGCAGGTACATTGAAAGATGCTCTTCTTCGAACATTCTGAATAGTTATTTCTACTCTGTCATTAGCTTCTGCAGGAACGCTGAAAACGCTCTTCTCTTGCAACATTCTGACGAGATTCTTCTGCTCTGTCAAGGAAATCCTCATCTTCTTTGATGAGCTTCAGTGTGGATTCTTTCCTGAAGACTTTGCACCTTTTCCCCTAACAGAGCCACAGGCTTGCATTTCTGGCACATAAAGTTGGTCTTTTCCCGTGACAAGTCTGTAAACATATGCCACATATTGCAGCACACCATATGGGTTATCTCCTTCTCCAAGTGGAACAAAATGAATCGTTGTAAAGATTCCTTCAAGCCGCTCGATCCAGCTAGACCCAAAGATCTTCAGAGTCGCAGCGACTCTTCATTCTTCAGAGTATGCACCTGAAATATGATATATAAATATATAGATACATAAAAAACAAATATATTTGGAGACCAGAACAGTGTGAATCCCCCTTTTTTCCTGAACCGTTCTGACCCCTCAATAACCTGATAAATAAAGCTCTGATTTTCCTATTTCTATGTAACAGATCTATCATTGCCGGATGACTGGTGTTAATATTCATGCCGGAGCTTCCTGCTAATCGCTCTCCCGTCCTGGTATTTTATGCTTCCTGTAACCTCCATGTGACGTCCTTGTGTTCCCCGCACGCTCAGTATAAATCTGACAGCAGTGACTTTCTCCCAAGAACTAATTTTTAGGAAAAGCTTTTATGTGACATAAAGTATAAATCTACTTTAAGAAGCAGATAAATATAAAATCTGCAGCCAGACACGATACAGACTCCGGACGTAGACTCTGGGTGATGATCACACATCTATTACTAGACTTTATATTAACTTTTTATTCTTTTTTAAAATGCAAACCCTTAAAAGATACAAACACCTTTGGGGTAATGTTTGCTTAAATGTATGAATTTTTGGCTAAAAAAAAACACTAAAATGTGTGATATTCCTTCACGACCAAGCGATTTTCCATTTTTGAGCTTTTATTTTCTCTTCCCTTTTTATCAAGAGCCATTAATTCTTATTTTTCCATCAACATAGAGAAATGAAGGCTTCTTTTTTGTTGGGCACAAGTTGTAGTTTTGTATGATACCAGTCATTTTACCACATAATGTACTGAATAAAGTGGGAGAAGAATTTTTAAGTGGAGTGAAAACTAGACACTTTACAGAGGAAGCCAAAGACGGTGGTCCCACCTATTGGGGATAGCAAGCCTAAAAGTTAATAGTGACCATTTAAGAGCCCTGCCACATGAGTTGGTTAATGAAGGCAATTCTACCATTGTTTTTACTGCACTGAGAAAAGTTTTGATGTAATTTCTGTTTTGATCACTTTTTATAGCATTTTGTTTCTTAAGAGCAGTGCAATGACCAAAAAATGGCAATTCAATCAATTTTTTTACCTTTAATTTACAGATTAAATTATTTTACAGTTTGATAGGACTTTTTATGGTTTCTTATTTATTATTTGAATGCTTTTTTGTGTAAATATATTTTTATTAAAGAGAAGAGAATTTTACAAGAAAAACAGTAGTTAAAAACTACGACAATGAGCAAAGTACTTTTTCTTATAATATACAATTCGAGAAGAGTAACACAAAAAACACTCGTTCACAAACCTTGCATAAATCTTACATAAAAGAGAGAAAAGAAAAAAAAAGGAAAAAAGAAAAATTAGAGGGAGTAAACCCTCTAGAATGACTACGGTAACTTTAACTTATAAGCAATAACTCCTTGCCCCCGCAACAGGCGAGGACTTTCAAAACCGTAGATAAAAGAAAGCATACCTAAAATCAGTTTTATTTGAATGCTTTTTATTCATTGTTTAACTGTGAAAAGAGGGCGATTTGAACTTTTTTGCAACCTTTTCTATCTTTAATTTTATTTTTTTAGTCCTTTTGAAAGAATTTGAATCTGCGATCACTTGATCGCTTATGCTATATACTGCATTGCTACAGTATATCAATATATAATTGAATTGAGGTTCTCCTATGTAGCCAATCCAGAGACTGGCCTTCAAAAGTGGACCAATATAGCAGCTGGGATAGGAGGACCATCATGACAACCGGCATTGGGAGGACCATCATGGCAGCCGGTATGGGAGGACCATCATGGCAACTGGTATTGGGAGGCCCATAATGGCAGCCGGTATGGGAGGCCAATCATGACAGCCGGTATGGGAGGCCCATCATGACAGCCGGTATTGGGAGGCACATCATGACAGCCGGTATTGGGAGGCCAATCATGGCAGCTGGTATTGGGAGGCCCATCATGGCAGCTGGTATTGGGAGGCCCATTATGGCAGCTGGTATTGGGAGGCCCATCATGACAGCTGGTATGGGAGGGCTATCATGGCAACCGGTATGGGAGGAGGACCATCATGGCAGCCGGTATGGGAGGAGGACCATCATGGCAGCCGCAATAGGATAACCAACATGGCATCCATGGCAGTATTCAGAAGGCCGTCATCTGCAATAGAAACCTATCAAGAAATCACATTGTCAGGAAGCCAATGGTTGCAGGTGCTGTGCCCAATGGTAGCCCAGCCATTTGAATTGTGAGGTTCACTCGTGTTCTGGGACAATAGTAGTAATCCCTTACAACTTTTTGCATTTTCTTTATTCCCCAGTTTCTAGCAGTTGGCAGGTATCCTCGTTTAGTGAGACAAAAGCTCATCAGATCCTCCAGCAGAAGCCAACACAGTTTGTCAGATTCAACCAGTACCAGCTGTCCCGCATCTACCCTTCCTCCTACAGAGTGGACTCCAGTAACTACAACCCCCAGCCCTTCTGGAACGCTGGTTGCCAGTTAGGTAAGTTGCTCAACGCTCTAGTACCTTCTAACAATTGTCTTTATATTGTTCGTTCATTTATCAAGAATATATTTCTAAAATTAAAATGATGTTGATCCTAAAGATGAAATGCTAAATTCTTACCCAAAATTAAGTGGATGACATAAAAGTTTCGGACTGCCCTTCTCAGCCATTTTCTGCACCGGTCACGTGGAGGTGCTGGTGGATTTATGAGAGCATCCGGTGGCTGTCCTTGCTGATGATCTGCATTGCACAAGACATGAACTACTCTGGTTAGGAATATCGATATGCTTCGTTGTCAGAAAAAGATTGCCATATGATTGAAAAATGTGCAAGTTAATAAAAATAATTCAAATTACATGTTGACAATGAAACGTTTCGAAGAGGTAAAACTTTTCATTGTCAACATGTAATTTGAATTATTTTTTAATTTTTATAACCTTGTACGTATTCCAGCCTTTCGATTGGACGTGCTCTATTGTCCTCACCCTCGTTAGGATACGTGTTGTTAGTACCGACAGAACAGTTTTCCAACCAGTTAGTGAGAAACGATGCTCCGCATGACATGGTGACCCCCCCCCCCATCTATAATTTTGGAACATCCTTAAAAACTCCTTTGATGGTGTAATTCAGCAGCTGAACCACCATGGGATACCTGTCCCAAAACTTTGCAGACATCTGATCATCTTCTCGGTGAAGAACTTCTCAGGCAGATGGTCCATCTCTTTTGGAGCGGCATCAATGGCGTCCTGGCAAGAAGCAGAAGGAGCCAGATTCCTTTTGGAGAAGAAAATGTTGTGTGGGTACTTTTTAGTTTCCATAGAAGCAAACAGTAAAATAACAAGACACAGTAAAGATGATGGATATACAACGCTCTAAATACACTGAGTAATGTACAAGGTGGCAGGGATTGGGAGAGAGCGGCATTTTGCGATGATCAGATTACGGCATTTTTGGCCATAAGGGTAAGTATAGAAATTCACAAAAAATAGCTCTTTCCGTGTGCATTGGAGACTTTGTCATAAATTCTTGCCATCTGCAAAATTATTTTTTCCTGTAAAATGACAAACACCATAATGGACTCACACCGGACTCCATTATAAGACAATGGATTCCATTGGGTGTCTTCGGTGACTATAATGTGGAGGATCTAGCGCACCACCATTTTTGGTCTTCTGTCTCTTTGATGTGATGACATCAATGTTACCCCATCCAAACGCCTAAATTTAATAACTTTTCATGTGTTATTGAAGTTGCCATTCTCTTCTTTTATTTATATATTGTTCATATCTCTGCAGTTCGTGAAGTCAATTTTTATTTCCTACAAATAACTTCCTCGCCAACAAGTTAAGCAGAGACCCCTGCTTGCCATTTTGCCATTTATTGACAATCTTGCTTGTCATTTTAGCCCACGTAATAGTGCATCCTGCCATACACGGCTGATATAAACTGTTGTGAATTCTGCTTTTGGGTTCCCTCCAGTGGTTGTAGGTGGGAATGCAGTTGTCTCTGAGTCGCAGTCCTGGCCAGGTGTATCTGCTGATTGCAGTTCTGAGTGGGATATTTATGTGTGCAGGATTCAATAGTCCTTGCCAGTTGTCAATGTTTCTTGTGAAGTGTTGGATCACTTTCTGGCTTCTCCTGCTTAGCTGCCAATTCAGCAAAGATAAGTGTCTGTTTCTTTTTCTGTGGCACACATGCAGTGTGCTTATATTCTGTGCTATTCATTTGTTTTTCTCTTGTCCAGCTTAGACTGTGTCAGTGTTTTCTCAGTCTTGTTGGATTCTCAGGAGTTGCAGATATACGCTCCACATCTTTAGTTAATTGGTGGAGTTTTTGTATTGTCTGCTGTGGATATTTTTGGAAGGATTTTTAATACTGACCGCTTAGTATCCTGTCCTATCCTTTCCTATTTAGCTAGTGTGGCCTCATTTACTAAATCCTGTTTCCTGCCTGCGTGTGTCTTTTCCTCTACTACTCACAGTCAATATTTGTGGGGGGCTGCCTATCCTTTGGGGTTCTGCTCTGAGGCAAGGTAGAATTCCTATTTCCATCTATAGGGGTATTTAGTCCTCCGGCTGTGTCGAGGTGTCTAGGATTTGTTAGGCACACCCCACGGCTACTTCTAGTTGCGGTGTTAAGATCAGGGTTTGCGGTCAGTATAGTTACCACCTACTCCAGTGAAAGTTTTCATGCTGCTCCAAGGTCACCTGATCATAACAATAAACCCACCAAGTAATGCCTAATTAATAGACCAGACCCAAATAGGACTCCCAATTTTCCCCAAAGACCAATCCATGCCGATATGATAAGGTTTATAAATGGCGGTTGATGGTTGTATGTGATTTCACCAATGATGAGAACCCTGTACAATACATCCAGTAGGATACATGAAGGTCATGGTGTTGTATGCTCCGTTATTATCTATTTTATATTTTTATTATTTGCTATTCTACTTTATGTTGTTAGTAGTGATGGGTGAACGTGCTGCGATAATTTGTTATATGAACACACTCGAGTGCCAACAATGGTGTCTTCGGTGTGCTCGGATACTATGTTCGAGTCTCCGCAACTATTCGACAGCCACAACACATGCAGAAATTGCCTAACAAACAGACGATCCACGCATGTGTTGTGGCCGTTGAACAGCCGCGGAGACTCGAACATGTTATTCAAGCACATTTAAGATACTCTGTTAGTGTCCAAGCATGCTCCGATAACATCTTATCCTAGCACATTCACACATCACTAGTTATTAGGTGTTTTTTATCCAAATTATGAGGACCCATTACCGGCCCATTTTTTAAGTCATTTTTTATTTTCTGTTTTTTCACCAGTTGCTTTAAATTACCAGTCCGAGGGCCGAATGCTGCAACTTAATCGAGCAAAGTTCAACAGCAATGGGAACTGCGGTTACGTTCTGAAGCCGAAATGCTTGTGTCATGGTGAGGAGGGCCGCCGTGAAAAGACGTGGTCTACGGATAGCCAAGAATGTAATAATGATGAGCATGTATCCATTATAGAACTCATAGTTGGGGCACCACTCATTGAGATGCACTGACGCCACCTCATCCAATTATACTAGGGTGCAAGGGAACCTGCATGGGTGGAGGCCCAAATGTCCCTCTGACACATAAGAACCCCCCATTATTATATATGGACATTAGCACAAGATCTGCAGTTATGTCTTTATCTATCCTTAAGGTGAATCTTTGACTTTTTCAAGTCATCTGGACTCATTTACAAGTCATAGGAATATTTTATATCCTGCTGGGCATTTGGTAGCAGAAGACCCATTTGCACTTGGACCGTATTCACTGGGGGATCCTAAGTCACACAGGAGGGATGCTAGAGGTTATATGTAGAACGGTCACATTGTTTTATGCTTTACTTTCATATATTTAATTAGGTGCCTTTAATCCAAACTCTGAGGACCCCTTACCGGGCCAGTTAAAGAAGCAGCTAGTCCTCCGAATAATTAGTGGGCAGCAGCTTCCAAAACCAAAGGACTCTATGCTGGGGGATCGTGGAGAGGTAAGGGCTTTTTTTTTTGTAGAAATGAAACCCAATCTAAAGAATTACCAAACATAAAGATGCAGTTGATGGATTATTTTTAGGTAAACTAAAAATTATCCATATTGAGCAAGATATATTTATCCTAAAACTTATATTACACATTGCAATGTTCTGGATATCCCAATATTGAGGAGTTAGGTATCAGGCATTTGCTGATTTAGAGGACTTAGTTTCTAACGGTTCTGTCATTGCGATAGTAGAGATCAGCAATTAGTTATGACTACATAGTGCTGCAGTGTAAAGCATGAGCAAGTGATCGGAAAAGTAGAAAAAAATAAAATTGAAAATTGTTAAAATATAAATAAAAAATAAAACACTGATTTTAGGCACTAATTAATTTTCTGATGACACCTTCTCTATGACCTATAGGACATATTTAGAAATGTGACAGATAAATATCTTCTGAAAGAGGAAGAAAAACCAAAATGTTTCCACATCTTGGATGCTGTAAATTGCAGCAACCGTTTTATGTCTTTGCTTTTCTGAGGAACATTAGTGATGAGTTGTCACCGGCACAAGCTCTGAGGAACATTATTTATCCACCATTGATTTTCGGCAGCACCTAGTTGGTCATAAGGGACAGTGCAAGACATCGGGGAAAGAACGTGGTGATTGAACAGCGCGTCCTTATGAATCGTCCAGCGCCAGCAAGGCTGTCATTGCCTTTATTAATAAAGTCTTACATTTCTAACATTTAGGACAAGCATTTATATTCCACTCACGTGGTACAGACTTATTGGTTTTCCATAAATTATTGTCTTTTTCTTTTTATTGTACTGTTTTTACATCCTAGTCCAAGGGACTGTTGTTGTTTTTTTTCTCTCCAAGATTTAGAAAGCCCATCCCTTCAAATAGATTGCCCGTACTGAGACACCATGATCCCTGTGAATTCTGACCTGTTCGGATACAGGACAGAAAATTGGAACCTGTGTCATTCTCTTTTCTCCTATTGCATTCTGTAATGGAGGGAATGTGCCATAAAAATGACCTATTGTTTTAATCAAGTTACTTATGTAAAATACACACATATATATATATATATATATATATATATATATATATATATATATATATATATATATATTAATAATAATTGTATTTTTTTCCCATATCCATTAATTAAAAAGAAAACTTGGCACTTTTCTTTTAGCCAGTCCGCTTGTTCCATTTATCTGACAAGCTGGAACTGATTCCATACTTCTTCATGGCATTGTCCATACTAATCTGTCTAGTAATTCAAACATTGTGTACATTGTACATTCTGTGTTATCTACTATATATAGAGATGTTATCAGTCATTGTACAGGAGGAGGAGGAGGTGAGCTGTGACATCACCTATTGTGAATGGTGGATCCTGTGTTATCTACTGTATATAGAGGTGTTATCAGTCATTGTACAGGAGGAGGTGAGCTGTGACATCACCTATTGTGGATGGTGGATCCTGTTATCTACTGTATATAGAGGTGTTATCAGTCACTGTACATGAGGAGGTGAGCTGTGACATCACCTATTGTGGATGGTGGATCCTGTGTTATCTACTGTATATAGAGGTGTTATCAGCCATTGTACAGGAGGAGGAGGTGAGCTGTGACATCACCTATTGTGAATGGTGGATCCAGTGTTATCTACTGTATATAGAGGTGTTATCAGTCACTCTACATGAGGAGGAGGTGAGCTGTGACATCACCTATTGTGAATGGTGGATCCTGTGTTATCTACTGTATATAGAGGTGTTATCAGTCATTGTACAGGAGGAGGAGGAGGTGAGCTGTGACATCACCTATTGTGAATAGTGGACCCTGTGTTATCTACTGTATATAGAGGTGTTATCAGCCACTGTACAGGAGGAGGAGGTGAGCTGTGACATCACCTATTGTGAATGGTGGATCCTGTGTTATCTACTGTATATAGAGGTGTTATCAGTCATTGTACAGGAGGAGGAGGTGAGCTGTGTCATCACCTATTGTGAATGGTGGATCCTGTGTTATCTACTGTATATAGAGGTGTTATTAGTCATTGTACAGGGGGAGGAGGTGAGCTGTGACATTACCTATTGTGAATGGTGGATCCTGTGTGATCTACTGTACATAGAGGTGTTATCAGTCATTGTACAGGAGGAGGTGGTGAGCTGTGATATCACCTATTGTGAATAGTGGATCCTGTGTTATCTACTGTATATAGAGATGTTATCAATCATTGTACAGGAGGAGGAGGTGAGCTGTGACATCACCTATTGTGAATGGTGGATCCTGTGTTCTCTACTGTATATAGAGGTGTTATCAGTCATTGTACAGGAGGAGGTGAGCTGTGATATCACCTATTGTGAATGGTGGATCCTGTTATCTACTGTATATAGAGGTGTTATCAGTCACTGTACAGGAGGAGGTGAGCTGTGACATCACCTATTGTGAATGGTGGATCCTGTGTTGTCTACTGTATATAGAGGTGTTATCAGTCACTGTACAGGAGGAGGAGGTGAGCTGTGTCATCACCTATTGTGAATGGTGGATCCTGTGTTATCTACTGTATATAGAGGTGTTATCAGTCATTGTACAGGAGGAGGTGAGCTGTGACATCACCTATTGTGAATGGTGGATCCTGTGTTATCTACTGTATATAGAGGTGTTATCAGTCATTGTACAGGAGGAGGAGGTGAGCTGTGACATCACCTATTGTGAATAGTGGACCCTGTGTAATCTACTGTATATAAAGGTGTTATCAGTCATTGTACAGGAGGAGGAGGTGAGCTGTGACATCACCTATTGTGAATGGTGGATCCTGTGTTATCTACTGTATATAGAGGGATTATCAGTCATTGTACAGGAGGAGGTGAGCTGTGATATCGCCTATTGTGAATGGTGGATCCTGTGTTATCTACTGTACATAGAGGTGTTATCAGCCACTGTACAGGAGGAGGAGGTGAGCTGAGACATCACCTATTATGGATGGTGGATCCTGTGTTATCTACTGTATATGGAGGTGTTATCAATCATTGTACAGGAGGAGGAGGAGGTGAGCTGTGACATCACCTATTGTGAATGGTGGATCCTGTGTTATCTACTGTATATAGAGGTGTTATCAGTCATTGTACAGGAGGAGGTGAGCTGTGACATCACCTATTGTGAATGGTGGATCCTGTTATCTACTGTATATAGAGGTGTTATGTCATTGTACAGGAGGAGGAGGTGAGCTGTGACATCACCTATTGTGAATGGAGGATCCTGTGTTATCTACTGTATATAGAGGTGTTATCAGCCATTGTACAGGAGGAGGAGGTGAGCTGTGACATCTGCTATTCTGAATGGTGGATCCTGTGTTATCTACTGTATATAGAGGTGTTATCAGTCACTGTACAGGAGGAGGAGGTGAGCTGTGACATCAGCTATACTGAATGGTGGATCCTGTGTTATCTACTGTATATAGAGGTGTTACCAGTCATTGTACAGGAGGAGGAGGAGGTGAGCTGTGACATCACCTATTGTGAATGGTGGATCCTGTGTTATCTACTGTATATAGAGATATCAGTCATTTTACAGGAGGAGGAGGTGAGCTGTGGTATCACGTTTGTGACTGGCAGACCCTGTACTATACATTCTGTCTGTAGTGACAACTTCTTGGAAGTCTTCTGTACTGGAAGTGTCTCTGATATAAGGACTAGTGGTTTTACTTTTTAGTAGATTTTTGCTTTTATATTGATGTACATTCCCCTTAATGGTAATTTTTGTTTCTCCCAAAAACTGCGTGTTTCAGTAAGATGCACCTAAACGGAGCTGGATGTGACAATAAAATGATGCTTCAATGATACTAGGAGATGGTACAGGACAGAGAATCTCACAGGGACATAGAGAATGCAGAACCCAGAAAAAATGGAAGGGTTGGGAACCATCCTAATTTTGCCAAGAAATATATAGCGAAAATAAGGATCAAAAACATGGCCATGTAGGTGCCGCAGATCTTGCCGCCTATATCTGATGTCTATAGTATGTTTCTTCTCTTCTAGATCATTGATCCTTTTGTCGAAGTTGAGCTCATCGGTTTATCTGTAGACTGCTACAAGGAGCAAACCCGGGTCGTAGATGACAACGGTAAGATAATTCCAAATATTTGCTGCTTTTATACCTTTTACATATGGGACATTTGATTCCGCTTTCCTTGCGCTGCTGTGAATATCTTGTTGCATGTACACCACACGATATATGAAGTTGATACAGAGGAAACATGAGTTCTTTTTGGAATCCTGTGGAAATCTTACTCGGGGCGACCATTAATTATAATTTTCATAGTAGTGGGGAGGTAAAGGTTTACAGGCACACAGCTATGACACAGTTCTGAGCTGAGCTGATCACTGGGGTTTTATTTAAGCTTCTTTTCATCACAGAGAATCACTTCTCTTCACGCAATGCTTCATCCACGTATATATGAAAGTCTCTTCACACATAACTTCTCATCACAGCATCTACTCTTAACCTAAGCAGAACTGTACCTTGCTCATGCAATGAGATGAAGGGGAGGGGGATGAGTCCGGTGCTGTAGCTCGCTCACTTCTGTCTTTAGCTAATAAAGATGCTCCTGGCTGTCCTGACTGCTTCTATGATTACAGCAATCACTTCCGTGTTTGATTTCAGTCTGACAGGAGACTCTATAGGACACAACTTACTCTTGGATGTCCAGGACACAATAACAACTTTCCCAGTATCCCCTGGGGCTGAGCTAACCACTCCCTGTCTGCTATAACCATTTTCACCCCTATAGTTGCTGGATGATTCAAAATCAACAGTGCAGCTTCTATCTGTCACAATCTTTATTGCGTTTTGTCTTCATTCATACACACACAGTTCAAATTGCAAGATTTTATTTGCCCCTTCACAATGCGCCGTCACTTTAATAGGATGACAACCACAGCTTTGGATGTGAGCAGAGAAGAAAATCTTCATGTAATTCTAAAACCCTACAACAAAGTAAAGTGAGCTGCACAAAGTTACAAAAAGTGTTCAAAGTATCGTTTTTACTTTTTACCTGTTTTTACCTTAATCTGGTAGACTGGGACAATATCCTCAGAAATAAGAATACAGATAATAAATGGGAAATGTTTAAGAACATCCTTGTGGGAATAAAAGGACTAGAAATAGGAAAAACCCAATGTGGCTAAACAAAGAAGTAAGACAGGCAATTAACAGTAAAAAGAAAGCATTTGCACTACTAAAGCAGGATGGCACCATTGAAGCTCTAAAAAACTATAGGGAGAAAAATACTTTATCTAAAAAACTAATTAAAGCTGCCAAAAAGGAAACAGAGAAGCACATTGCTAAGGAGAGTAAAACTAATCCCAAACTGTTCTTCAACTATATCAATAGTAAAAGAATAAAAACTGAAAATGTAGGCCCCTTAAAAAATAGTGAGGAAAGAATGGTTGTAGATGACGAGGAAAAAGCTAACATATTAAACACCTTCTTCTCCACGGTATTCACGGTGGAAAATGAAATGCTAGGTGAAATCCCAAGAAACAATGAAAACCCTATATTAAGGGTCACCAATCTAACCCAAGAAGAGGTGCGAAACCGGCTAAATAAGATTAAAATAGATAAATCTCCGGGTCCGGATGGCATACACCCACGAGTACTAAGAGAACTAAGTAATGTAATAGATAAACCATTATTTCTTATTTTTAGTGACTCTATAGCGACGGGGTCTGTTCCGCAGGACTGGCGCATAGCAAATGTGGTGCCAATATTCAAAAAGGGCTCTAAAAGTGATCCTGGAAATTATAGGCCAGTAAGTCTAACCTCTATTGTTGGTAAAATATTTGAAGGGTTTCTGAGGGATGTTATTCTGGATTATCTCAATGAGAATAACTGTTTAACTCCATATCAGCATGGGTTTATGAGAAATCGCTCCTGTCAAACCAATCTAATCAGTTTTTATGAAGAGGTAAGCTATAGACTGGACCACGGTGAGTCATTGGACGTGGTATATCTCGATTTTTCCAAAGCGTTTGATACCGTGCCGCACAAGAGGTTGGTACACAAAATGAGAATGCTTGGTCTGGGGGAAAATGTGTGTAAATGGGTTAGTAACTGGCTTAGTGATAGAAAGCAGAGGGTGGTTATAAATGGTATAGTCTCTAACTGGGTCGCTGTGACCAGTGGGGTACCGCAGGGGTCAGTATTGGGACCTGTTCTCTTCAGCATATTCATTAATAATCTGGTAGAAGGTTTACACAGTAAAATATCGATATTTGCAGATGATACAAAACTATGTAAAGCAGTTAATACAAGAGAAGATAGTATTCTGCTACAGATGGATCTGGATAAGTTGGAAACTTGGGCTGAAAGGTGGCAGATGAGGTTTAACAATGATAAATGTAAGGTTATACACATGGGAAGAGGGAATCAATATCACCATTACACACTGAACGGGAAACCACTGGGTAAATCTGACAGGGAGAAGGACTTGGGGATCCTAGTTAATGATAAACTTACCTGGAGCAGCCAGTGCCAGGCAGCAGCTGCCAAGGCAAACAGGATCATGGGGTGCATTAAAAGAGGTCTGGATACACATGATGAGAGCATTATACTGCCTCTGTACAAATCCCTAGTTAGACCGCACATGGAGTACTGTGTCCAGTTTTGGGCACCGGTGCTCAGGAAGGATATAATGGAACTAGAGAGAGTACAAAGGAGGGCAACAAAATTAATAAAGGGGATAGGAGAACTACAATACCCAGATAGATTAGCGAAATTAGGATTATTTAGTCTAGAAAAAAGACGACTGAGGGACGATCTAATAACCATGTATAAGTATATAAGGGGACAATACAAATATCTTGCTGAGGATCTGTTTATACCAAGGAAGGTGACGGGCACAAGGGGGCATTCTTTGCGTCTGGAGGAGAGAAGGTTTTTCCACCAACATAGAAGAGGATTCTTTACTGTTAGGGCAGTGAGAATCTGGAATTGCTTGCCTGAGGAGGTGGTGATGGCGAACTCAGTCGAGGGGTTCAAGAGAGGCCTGGATGTCTTCCTGGAGCAGAACAATATTGTATCATACAATTATTAGGTTCTGTAGAAGGACGTAGATCTGGGGATTTATTATGATGGAATATAGGCTGAACTGGATGGACAAATGTCTTTTTTCGGCCTTACTAACTATGTTACTATGTAATGTTTTTACTTTTGCACCACCCTCTTTGTATTCTTTGCGTCCACTAATTATCTGGGCGTCATTTTAATTATTATTTGTGCGGTAAAAAAAAAAACCCATTTAATTCAACAGGATGATAGAAAACAAATGTAAGATTTTTGTAAACTTTTATCCGTAGGTTTCAACCCAATGTGGGAGGAAACGTTGGTGTTTACCGTGAACATGCCGGAGGTCTCTCTTATTCGCTTCCTTGTCTGGGATCACGATCCAATAGGGCGAGACTTTATTGGGCAGAGAACAATTTCATTGAGCAGTATGATGCCAGGTAATTTGCTCATTGTGAGTTTTATTAACGGAGCCTCTTTAAATGTGAGGAAACGTCAGGATTATGATACTTTTAAAGAAATCTGTCAGCAGGTTTTGGCTATGTAATCGGAGAGCAGCATGATAGAGGGGCAGAGGCTCTGATTCCAGTGATTCCAGCAGTGTGTCACTTACTAGGCTGTGTTTTTCTGTGTTAATAAAATCAGTGTTTTATTAGCAGGAGATTATCACTAGCAGAGTAGGTGTCTTGTTCCACCTGGTCCAACCACACTTCCACCACTGATGCATTGTACAGCAGCTGCCAATCATTGATGTGGTCGAGAATCTGTTACCAGGTTTTTGCTATGTAATCTGAGAGCAGCATGAGGGCATCTGAAGGGGCAGAGTCTCTGATTCCATTGATGTGTTACTTACTAGGCTGTGAGCTGTGGTTTCAATAAAATCTGTGTTTTATCAGCAGGAGATTATCACTACAGGACTAGGTGTTTTAAGTTTCCTAGTCCAACCACACCCCCACCACTGATTGGCTGCTTTATGTCAACATACAGTGTACACAGAAAGCAGCCAATCAGTGATGTGGGTGGGGTTATACGAGGCTCAGCATTCCAAACTCTGCCAGATCTGCAGAAGAGAAAAGTGTGATTTTATCACAGCCCAGTAAACTAAGTGATACATCACTGGAATCAGGGTCTCTGTCCCTACATCATTGTGGTGTTAGATTACATAGCAAAAACCTGGAGATAGATTCTCTTTATGAGTTCACATTATCTTTTCGTTTTTAGGAAGAAAGTACAATCTAAATATGATGTATTATTAAAATGGAGATTTGGGGAGATTTCTTTAATATTAGCAAATATTTATTAAATGCAATTTGCGCTTAAAGGTGCAAATTGTGCAACATTTTTGCTTTATGCAATGTGCTTGTCAAGCGTTGAGAAAGTGGGCATGGGTGCACAAAGGCGGCATGACCAACAGTTTTTAAGCTGCGTGTACAAGTTACAGCAGTGTTGCATTTAAAATATATATGTATATATGTGTATATGTATGTATGAAAAACCAGTCTTATCAAATCATCTCTATCAGATTTCTTGCCATGAAAAGAAAAAAGTTACAAATTGCGTACAACTATTTACATAGTAGTATTAAAAAAAAATTATCTGATGAATTTTACATTTATGGGACTAGATATATATATATATATATATATATATATATATATATATATGCTTTATCTTGGGATCTATCAGTACAGTAAAGCTGTCATACAATCCTCTGCTGACCCTGACCCAATCTGTACAGTGAAGCCGACATGTCAGCTGCAGAAAACAGGAAGTGTTGGATTGCATGTGCGCCATTGACCAGTATAAAACTTCAAAGATATTATATAAAGATGAGCTTTACCGTTTTATACTGGCCACTGGCGCACACACAATCCAATGCTTCCTGCTTTGCTGTGTAGATTGGGTCAGGGTTAGCAGAGGATTATCTCAGTATGATAGGATAATACCTATATGACCACAGTGTCCCCCATCAACAGGTGGTCCTGATTCCCAGTATGAATGGGGAGGCTATGCGCATCTGTGACCACCACTACGAGGTCATGTATACGCGATAAGGGACTTTTTGGGACCCTTTTTCGCATAGTTGATGGCCCAGAATCGGACACTTAGCAAATCATCTACTTATCACCAATTCTGTACATCGGTGATCTTCCATTCATTGCAGCAGTCACAGAACACATACAGTCCGGGGAGCGGTCTGTGCAGACAATACCGGAAGGTAACGTCTGCCTCCAATATGGCGGAATGCAAGGAAGGTTATGAGCATTGAGCATAAATAGGAATCAGTATATATATATATATATATATATATATATATATATATATATATATATACACTGTATACATCTTCTATTTTAATAAACTAAAATTCCGTAAATCTGTAGTTTCAGGGGACAACGTACTGATGTAGATACATGTAAATTAAATAGTCAGCTATAGCTTAACCACCATTGAAATAACCATTTTTCTCCCGTTTCCCGTAGGTTATCGCCACGTATACCTGGAAGGTATGGAAGAAGCATCTATTTTTGTTCATGTAGCGATTAATGACATCAGTGGTAAGGTGGGTGCAACTTCTTTCACTAGGGTGAATACTTTTATTGTGTGAATATATATATATAAAGATTAATATTTAATATCCGTCTAACTCATGTGCCAATAACGATCCTTATTCACAAAGTATCCAACCCTACAATCTCTCTGATCTGTACACCTACGGTCCGGATATAAGAAACATATGAAGAAACATGAAGTGTATTCTACGAGTTCAAAACTGATACCGAGAATTAGAAAAAAATAAAAAAGATTGTTGCTTTCTCCTAAGGAAAAAAAAAACTGCTCCGCGCCTGTGCGCATCTTGCGTTGGATCTCGTGGCTGAATTCCACTGATGCCGCAGTTTTTGGAAGGGATCAGAAGTGTTTTTCGAACCCTTTAAATTCAGACGTTCCCCAAAAAAATATCAATTGAGTCAAAGAGTAAATATTTTAAGGCAAATGCCAACTTTCCTGGAAGCTGGAACTAAATAGAATGCGGCATCTTCCCCTTTAAGTAGCATAGGAATACTTTTAGCTGTACTCCTTGTGCCTTTAAGGACCCCCTGTGTTTGACTCCCATTATTGCATTATATATACTTAGATTTTTTTATGGGGTCAATCTTTTATTAGAGGACTAACACCCTTTGCGGTTTATTGGAATCCGAAGTCATGTGACTCTTTAAAGAGTCAATATTGACATAAAGGATCACCACTTACAATAAAGGGCCTTGGGTTATGTTCACATGTTGCATTTTTTGCTGTGATTTTTTTTTGCTGTTTTTTTTTTATGGAAATTTTAAGCTGCGTTTTACAGTACCAGCAAAAGCTACAGGATTTCACAAATCTCATGCACACATATTGTTTTTTTTTTCTTCTGACTGATTTGGAAAACTGCTGCGTTTTTGCAAACTGCAGCATGTCGCTTCTTTCGGCGTTATTTCAATATTTTTGCAGCGTTTTTTTTTCACCCATAGAAAGCAATGGGTAAGTACAAAAACGTAGCAAAAAAACGCAGGTGTCGGGTTTTGCTGTGTTTTTGGTGCAAAAACCTAACAAAGTTGCATCGTTTTTTTTTTGTTTTCTTTTTTTTTTTTGGGGGGGGGGGGGTATGGACAAGGGACAATAAAAACTCTGCAAAACCTGATTTTTGTAAGCAGCTTCTTTACTGCCGAGAGAGCGGGTTATGCCTGCAGAGAAAAAGGCAACGTGTGAACATGGCCTTAAAGTTCCTGTTTTTTTTTTTTTTGTAATGAGGCTTATTTGGTTTGTTTGCATAAAAAAAGTGTGTTCTGATTCCCGAGTTTGTCAAAGGAAAAACTTCTGGTCCGTGATTTTTATTTTTTTTCATGCGTTATATATAACAAATAGAATGAAAAAACCATCTGGGTAATACTCTCACTTAGCCACTAGAGGGCACCAAAGGCCATGGAAATTTCTCACCAATTTCTGGACGTTCCCGCAGTACTTGGAGCGTTATTAGGCCTTAAAATACGCCCCTCAGCTGCTGCAGAACCTCTTTTTGAACTCTAATTGAATTGAATAATGCGAAACGTCCCCATGCGTTTCAAAAAGGACTTCGCTAAAAAGCAGCATCAGAGGTTTGGACTCTGATATTCTGTAGCAGCTCTGGCATAGAATTCTTTAAATATACATTTCTCATTCAATCTGTTAATTTAGGAAATACCTAATATAGAACATGTATAGGGGATAACTTCACAACCCCTTTAAGAGATCGACGTCAAGAAAGTGAAACGGTCGCAGTCATTAAAAAAAATAAAATGGATAAATCAACAATACGAGAGAATATAAAAAAACTTTGTAATAATAATAATAATAATTTTTATTTATATAGCGCCAACATATTCCGCAGCGCTTTACAACTTATAGAGGGGACTTGTACAGACAAGATATTTTATTCGAAAAATCAGCTCCTTTCTCCACTTATGAGCATCCACTTTCCCCGATTTCCCAAACCCATTATCCACTCTGGGGGGAAAAAAAACAAACAAACATTGTAATCCATCTTTGTCACAGCTAGATGGACTCCCAGCACAGGCGCGTGTCTTTTTTGCACCTTCTATCATTCTTTATAGAGAGGAGAATGGGAGGAGTGAGACACACAGGCAGCTTTCGTCATCTGTGTTTCACTTTAGTGCTGGATTCACAGCCACAATGCTCAGTACTGCTGAATAACGTCTGAATATGTACTACATAGAGGCAGGAGAGCAGGGATCCTTCATGTCTGTGTGTGTGTGTATGGGAGACACCATAGCAGCTGGTCTCTACCCGGTAACACGGAGACAACTGATCTTTAGAGAAAGAGCCTAAGTACTAAAATAAAAGTCAAAAAAAGCTGGCATAAAAAAAAAAAAAATCATTTAAGTTAATTAACTTATTAGAACCTTTGTTGCTGAATAAATGGACAAAGAACACTTTTTCCAGCAGTAGCCTTTAGTTTCTTCATCCTCATCACTAGCTTTCTTTTATTAAACCAGTGTTTATTTCTTGCGTCTTTACACATATTTTCTGCTTCTGAAATTGGCCCCCGGAGAGTTTGTGCGCCCCGCGGAGAACGGCGCTGTGGAATACGTCAGCGCGAGATGAAATGCAAATTATTGTTATTCCGCACATGTTACTTTCTATATCCGATCACGAAATTTCAAAATTGACTCCAAATTCACTGATCTATTCTGGAAGCTCCTTGATTGTGCAACTGGGTTTAAACTGAATCCGTCAGCAGGATTTTACCCCCCCCCCTAAACTATTCATATTAGCATGTGGCTCTTTCAAAGACAAGTCCCGGATTATTTTTCCATGATCAGTCCGTTCCTCCGTCACTGAGAAATCGGCGTTTGAATATAAATGCAAATGAAGCTGAAAAACTATTTGTAGATCTGAAGCCTCCGTCACTCCAGCTCTATTCCCCGCCCCAGTTCCACCACCTCCTCCTGTTTGACTGACAGCCTCTATACTGTGTGACTTCAAGTAAAGGATCTGTAAGCCGGGAATAGAGCTGGAGTGACCGAGGCTTCAGATCTACAGTAGCTCTTTATCCTCCGTTGCAGATCGATTAATCCACTGATTTCTCAGTAATGGAGGAACGTTCTGCCCATGATAAGGTGTTACTGGAGTTGACTTTGAAACAGCTACATGCAACTATAAATTGTTTGGGATAGTGAAATCCTGCTGACAGATCCCCTTTAAAGGGAATCTGTCAGCATGTTTTGCTATGTAATCTAAGAGCAGCGCAATGTAGGGGTGGAGACCCCAATTCCAGCATTGTGTCACTTACTGGGCTGTGTTTTTCTGCTTCAATACAATTAGTGTTTTATTAGCAGGAGATTATCACTAGAGGACTAAGTATCTCCTGCCTCCTAGTCCAGCCACGCCCCACCACTGATTGGCAGCTTTCTGTCAATATTCAGTGTACACAGAAATCTGACAATCAGTGATGTGGGCGGGGTTATACAGAGCTCGGCATTCTGAGCTCTGCTAGATCTGCAGCAGAGAAAACAGTGACTGTATCACAACTGCTGCACCCAGTAAACTAAGTGACACATCGCTGGAATCAGGGTCTCTGCTCCTACATCATGCTGCCAGATTAGATAGCAAAAGCTTGCTGACCGATTCCCTTTAATATAGAATCTCCAAAATGGTAAAGTAACCATGACCATAATGATCTTAACATAATTCCCTTGTGTTCATACTTTATAACTCCGATTGTTTGCACCTTGACACCGTGCTCATTGGAACTCATGATCGCCCCTTTACTAAAATCCGCAAACCTCCATATATACAAAGCAACATCCAACTAAGCGGATTTTAGTACATGTACCGCCGTGCTTTGTTCCTTTTCACCTCTTGAAACCGTTCATTTTTATTTATATAGTCTTCGGGCAGGTAGAGACAAGCGAATATTCTCTCATCCGGAAGAATCTGGCCAATTATGCAAATGACCATAGTGCGATCTGATTGTCTCGGATGAGGAGAAAATACAGAGAAAAAAAAGTCCCCATCATCTCGGTTCTGTGAGTCCGTGGAAATCGGACCGCACTCGGGTGTATTCCTTTTTTCCATGGACACGTTGACTTGCATGGCCGAGTGCGCTCCAAATATCGGATCAAACTCTGACATGGAGCAATTTTTTTTACCCTCTGTCCAAGGAAAAGATCGTATAAAAAAAAATGGTATATAAAAAAATTAAATATCAAAAAATCGTATATAAAAATTGTATATATAAAAAAAAGTATATAACAAAAGACCTATATAAAAAAAATCGTATGCAAAAAAATCACGTGCAAAATTGGATCAAAAAAATTAAATATAAAAAAATCGGATGTAAAAAAAATGGGATATAAAAAAATCGTATATGAAAAAAGTCCTATATAAAAAAAATCATATACAAAAAAATCACATGCAAAATTGTATATTATAAAAAATTAAATATAAAAACAATATAAAAAAAATTGTATATAAAAAAATATTGTATATAAAAAACATTGGATATAAGAAAAATTGGGCAAAAAAGATTAGATATAAAATAATCATATAAAAAAATCGTATGTAAAAAAATCCTAAATAAAAAAGTCATATACAAAAAATCACATGCAAAATTGTATATTAAAAAAAATTAAATATAAAAACAATTTAAAAAATTGTATATAAAAAAAATCGAATATAAAAAAACATTGGATATTCCGGTAAGAAAAATTGGACAAAAAAGATTAAATATAAAATAATCATATTAAAAAATCGTATATAAAAAAAAATCGTATATAAAAAATTGGATATAAAAAAAATTGGACATAAAAAAATTGGATACAAAAAAAAAAAAAGAAAAATTTTGATATAAAAAAAAATCTGACATAAAAAAAAAAAATCTGATCTATGCATGGCCCCATAGCAGAACATAGGTCCGTGTGCGATTTTACGTGTTGTCGGCTCACACTCAGACCGATAACACAGACACCTGCACGAACCTTTATTATGTTAACTATGCGGGAAAAACTTGCCAAAAAATGTCGCCCTAGTACACATCAAAATGTTAGCGCAAACCTTATGGCTGTATTTATACAGAAACCTTAAAGGGGTTGTCTCATCATACTCAATGGGGAAAATTGCAAAGTTCTTGTAAGAATAAGCAACTTTGCAATTTCTCATAAATCTTCTCTGTTGTGAAGAATTGAGGGATTTTGAATTCTTTGAGTTACAGCTCGTTGCCTAGAATGCCGGCGGCCAGTTTGCCAGGCGAGGAGCCCAGCGCTTACAAGTTCTATAGCTTGTAAGCGCTGCTCTGAAGCTCGCTGGATCGCTGCTACAGAAGTAAACGCTGCCTGTGCTCGGTGAGTCAGAAAGTCTACCGCCCCCTCGGGAAGAAGGAAGACAACAGGCAAGGGAGCGATGAGCTCCTGAAGAATGAAGATGGGAACACCCCTTTAATTTATAATGCCACATATACATATTCAGCCATGTTTAAGTGCGTTCCCTTTATTATGTTAATCTGGTCTCCAATTACCAAAATTAGGTAATCCGCCGATCTCCGAAACCAGCAAAGGCACAAAGACTCGCCTCTTAACCCCTGCCGAGAACATCAGAAGTGAAAAGACGCACAAAACAACCCGTTATGGAGTGTATCGCCACGTTGTGCACTTGCCAAAGTTAAAAGCGAAGCCTTTCCCTTGAACTGCTCCCTAGAGTGCTTTGCATCCCCGTCCGTGTCTCCTTGGAGCGCCTAATGTGCCGGCGGACGGAATCAGGAGTTAGGCCAAGAAACTTCTGGTTTTATTTATTTAATTTTTTTCAAGAACTTTTTCATTCTCAAAACTAAAGTGGAAAGTGTGGGAAATTAAACTTTTGCTATAGAAAATGGATATTTAGATAGTTTAGAGGCCCCAGTCACACATGGACCTCCGGACCCCCCACTCTTGTGATCGGGCGAGAATGCTATGATCAATAACTTACCACCTATCCACAGAAAGGGTAATAAGTTGTGACTCCGGAACAACCCCTTTAATAGACTTTTTGATACAGATCTCTATATCCCGGCATTCACATCACATAAAGGCTATGCACAACTTTGCGCATCCTTTTTTTTTTATTATTGTTTGTATAGTTCCCGAATGCAAGGATTATTACATTTCTATATAGTCATCGTTAAAAATGTTCTTCCATCTTGCTGATGAATAGTGTTTTAGTTCTTTATCTAGTTCAGTACTTTTGCAAAACTGATAGAACTGGTCAGAGCTCTTGCTCCTGACTGCTCCATCTGCTTTACCCTCACTTTTTTATGTCGGAGATAGCAGCAGGCAGTACACAGATCGGTAGTGGATAGGGAGGAAGTATCTAAAGATATATGGAGAGCAGATAATATAGGATGTGGACAAGGAGGAAAGTATATGAATAGGCAGAAAAAGCAGTATTGGACAAGAAAGCAAGTGAAAAGCGCAGTACTTTCGGTACAAATAGAAACCTCTCATCTGACCTATATTACTGAGAGAGAAACAGACCTCGCATCCATCCTATATTACTGGGAGAGACACTCCCATAAGAGAACAATCTGAAACTTAGAGCAAGCTGAAAAGCTTAAAAAAAACCTCACATCCAACCTATATTACTGGGAGAGACACTCCCATAAGAGAACAATCTGAAACTTAGAGCAAGCTGAATAGCTTTAAAAAAAACTCACATCCAACCTATATTACTGGGAGAGACACTCCCATAAGAGAACAATCTGAAACTTAGAGCAAGCTGAAAAGCTTAAAAAAAACCTCACATCCAACCTATATTACTGGGAGAGACACTCCCATAAAAAAAACAATCTGAAACTTAGAGCAAGCTGAAAAGCTTTAAAAAAACTCACATCCAACCTATATTGCTGGGAGAGACACTCCCATAAGAGAACAATCTGAAACTTAGAGCATGCTCAAAAGCTTAAAAAAGCCTCACATCCAACCTATATTACTGGAAGAGACACTCACATAAGAGAACAATCTTAAACTTAGAGCAAGTTGAATAGCTTAAAAAAACTCACATCCAACCTATATTACTGGGAGTGACACTCCCATAAGAGAACAATCTGAAACTTGGACCAAGCTGAAAATGAATGAATGAAAACTGCAGACTGAAACTTAGTGCAATTTCTTTAATGTAAGCAATCACAAACATATGTAGAAATCATTGTTTTTCCATGGCCAGTGTGTGCCTTTTTAATGGTGCACTCCACGTTATGCATTTTGATGCATTTTAGCTTTATTTTTGTAATACAGAACTTCAAATTCACCTTTTATTCAAATCAATAATCCGGTGATATGTGTCAAAGAACAGCGAATGTTAGGAAATGAAGAAATAATCATGTCTTCATTGTATCCAGAACCTTGGTTGCGGTGGTCCCTTCCAGCCCTGCAGTTATGCCATCCCCTTCATTTTTCATGTGACCACTGCAGCCAATGATCGGCCTCAGTGGTCACATGCTGTACATGCAAATGTCCCTGATGAAAACCTTGATTGGCTGCAGCATCCAATTAAATAATGGGCCGGTTGTCATCAGTGCAGACATGGCCGGAACCAATAGATCGATGGAGGATTCAATGGGAAAGTAATTATTTTTTTTAGTTAAAAACATTCCCAGGTCTTTGACAATTTTGAAACAAAATCCCCGGAAGCCCCTTTAACTTAACTCTTGGCTGCCCACTAGAGCCTAAGAAGACACCAATACCGCCAATGGACGCCAATAATAAAGCACTTATAGGGTATTCTATGAACATGCCCAAATTCGGACTGGAACATACATCTTCTGACAACCAGTTTGAGCCTTGGGAGTGAGGAAGGAAGAGTCTACAACTACTATACACCTGAAACTACATAGGGCAGACAATAGTACATGGGCCAATCGATTTTCTCACATAAAATCCCAGATACAATAGGAACCTTTGGACGCCATAATATCTAAAGCTGCCACGTTCTGGTGGCCCAAGAGTCACATTCAACCTTGGCAAAAGCTCAATGACATTGTCCGGCCTTGATGTTAATACGCCTAAGAGCAGAATCTCCAACAGGGCCTTCACTTATGGTCCAACAATACCTTTTGACTTCGGGACGTTAAACATCACTAGGCTAAGTGACTCAGGAGCGCCAATCAGTCGCAATGGAGGGATGTACTGTGACGGTTTCGCGTGCCAACTTGTATACTCTCTTCTAAAGCAATCCGCATTATTCTGATGAAGGCCTGGTTAACTGAAACGTTAATTCTTTAATGCATTGATTACAGTAAACTCTCTAGTTACTACTCATCCATATAGTAGTGCCGGGAGCTTTTATTTTTCAACGGTACCTTTTGACTTCAAGGCGTTACAGATTACTCTACCGAGTGAAGGGTGCGCAGATAGGGTATTACTCCAATATTCATGAAAAATAGAAGCTCCCGTCACTCCTATATGGACCAGTAGTGGATATAGTTTTTATTGTAATCCAATGCATTAAATAAGTTAACGTTTCAGTCAACCAGACCTTCATCAGAATAATGCGGATTACTTTAGAAGTGGGTACACGAACTAGGAAACACAAATCTGACGCAATGGAGTGATTTGCTACGATGAATTTGTATATCGAGTCGTATTCGCACTCCTAAAGTAAACCGCATTGCTCTGATGAAGGTCTGGTTGACCGAAACGTTGATTTTTTTTAAATATTTGAATTACAATACAACCGAGATCTTCTTTCTGGTCCATACAGTAGTGCCATGATCTTCTGTTTTTCAACAATATCTTATGGACCCTATCCCCCCCCCCCCCCCCCCCCAGGCTTCAGAACTACAACCCCTCACCCAATATAGTTACACCCAGCCCTGGCATTTGAAATCACACAGGCCCATGTTGTCCCCGTCCTCAAGCACCAGATGGGACATATTACTAATATTACCCTGGATGGAGGAAAGGAAGGTTTTCTACAAGACCAATATTTCTAATGATACCGGTGGTCTGTTGGGGTAAGTGATGGAGTCAGCGACTTTGTGCTCCATCACAATTCTTAACAGTATGGGTATCTTGAGAACACTGATTCTGCTAACAACATGGCAGACAAGGTGGCCCATGATCAGACAGGCCCTTCTGGCATTTGCCAGAATTGCATGATGGCCAGTCCGGCCCTGGTTACACCCCTGGTCCTAGGATAGGAAGTGAAATGATGCCACCTTATTCTAGCGATCACATATACTTGGTGAGACCCCCACCGCCAGACAGACCTCTTAATGATGCCCGTAGTGTCTACAAGAAAACCCCTAAAATCTAGCCCCCTTTTTCTGCCGATTCTCGCCTCTAGCCGTGATGAGAACGCTTGCGCTTTCTCTGCCTTCTGTGCATAATTCTGACTTGTGTTGAACACAAAGTGTCTCGGTTCCCACTCCTTTCTTGTTTGCCTTGTTGCCGACTTATCACTTTCTGTTTGAATAGCTGGGTGATTGCAGCTGTTCACTCGCAACCCAAGCAAATAGTGGAAAGACGCCTGAATGGGTCACATTTACTCCCGGTATCACCGCTAATCAGCACTTCTTGTTGGAAATACATATTTATACTTTCTTCTGGTTCCCGGCAAATTTCCATCAGAACTTATTTTAGCAGTTGAGTTGAGCCCTATGTATGTACTGTATAAGTTCAATGTCTACCGGCAAGTGTGCTATATATGCATTTATAGGGGTTGTTTCACAAAGGCACGCCCTTTTAACCCTTTAAGGACACCGCCAAATTTTTATTTTTGCATATTCACTTTTTTCCTCCCTCCCCCCTAGAGCCTTAACTTTTACTTTTCCGTCGAGATAGCTTTGTTCTTTGCAGGATGGGTGGTAATTTTGATTTATACAATTCACTTTTTGATATACTTTTTAATAGATTTCCAAAAATTTCCAAGAGCAGTAAAAGGTTGGGAAAAAAATGCAGCTCTGTCATTGCTTCTTTGGCTTTCACCACATTCATTTGTGGTATAAAACGACTTGGCACCGTGATTCTTTGGATCAGTACGATTATGGAGATTCCAGACGTGTGTCAAGTTTTTTTAGTTTTTTTTGTAATATTATTATTTTAGTGGTTTAAAAAAAAATTCTAAACTTTGCAAGAAATAAAAAATTGGTTTGTGGCGCCATCTTCCAAGACCCATAGCTATTTTAGATTTCTGTTGGTGGAGTTATGCGATGGCTTCTTTCTTTCTCGTGCTTGGTTGTAGTTTTTTAACAAGGCCATCTTTGCCAATGTGCGAAGTCTTAAGTACTTTGGTTGAGAGGTGTAGCAACTAAAAATGTCTGTACTGGTGCTATATACAAAGTGTGTGTATGTATGTATGTATATATATATATATATATATATATATATATATATATATATATATATAATGTGTGTGTCTGTATATAATATAATTTTGTTTATATATATATATATATATATATATATTGTAGCATGGCTAAAGGGTTTGTGGTCGATGGGAGGTATGTGCCACATAAGTGCCTGGTTGCTGTAATGTAGCCCGGAGTATTCCTTTCTTGCACATAATCTTGTATATGTGTTTCAGGACCTGTGGTGATGTCAGACCACATGGCTAATCATGTGATGGGTTACTGGGTGGGGTTAGCTCTTTATAAGACTGGCTAATCCTTTACACAGCAGATATGTGTGGAGGTGAAACCCTCCTGAGTGTGTTATGGCTTCAGGACTGAGCCGGATGAACTGGACACTTGCTTTTCTTTGCCTGAACCAAAGGCCCATTTTGCTTTCTGTTATTTGCCACATGGTTTATGAAGCAATAAACCCAGTGAACTTTAAAGGAACACGTCTCCTGAGTGTCAGCCGTCGCAGCTGAGTGAGTGAAATCCCTACAATTGGTGGTAGACGTGCGAGCAGCGTTCCCAGCGGAGACGTGAGTTTATTTTTGAATGTCCTGGGTCAAGGCTGTTGCAAGCCAGCAAGCATTGCCGGAGAAAATGGAGGACCTGCTGAAACACTTGGTCCAGATGCAGTCACAGCAGGAGAAAAGGCAGAGCCAGCAGGAGCAAAGGCAGCAAGAGACCAACAGGCTGTTGATGCAGCAGATACAACAGAGCCAGCAGGAGCAACGGCAGAGTCAGCAGGAGCAACGGCAGAGTCAGCAGGAGCAACGGCAGCAGATGCAGCAGAGCCAGCAGGAGCATCAGCAGCAGATGCAGCTTCTGGCAACCGCCATCCAGGGCAAGGCGAGCGCCCCAACCCCAGGTTTGGCTGATGACACCCACGTCCGGAAGACGGTAAGACGCGCATTGCAGAAAATGACTCCCGGGGATGATGTTGAGGCCTTCCTGACGGTGTTTGAGAGGGTCGCTGAGAGGGAAAAACTTCCGCCAGAGCAGTGGGCAGAGGTACTTGCGCCATACCTGATGGGAGAACCCCAGAAGGCGTACTATGATTTGACCTTGCAGGATGCCAAAGAGTATCACAAATTGAAAGCCGAGATTCTCGCACGTTTGGGGGTGACACTGACTGTCAGGGCACAGCGAGTTCACTCCTGGGGCTATCACCGGGACAAACCACCTCGTTCCCAAATGTTTGATCTGTTGCACCTGGTCCAGAAATGGCTGCAGCCAGAATCCTCTGCGCCTGCACAGATGGTAGAACGGGTGATGATGGATCGGTTTGTCCATTCCCTCCCGAGGCCTATACAGTCTTGGGTTGCCCAGGGTGATCCCCAGAATGCCGACGAGCTGATCGGACTGGTTGAGAGATACCAAGGGTTGGAAGGCTCCTTCGGGAGGCAGCCCATACCGTACTGGGGGTCCCAGAAGGCAGCTGAGTCCCAAAAAGGGGTGGTGCGTCCAAGGTCACAAAGGGCGGGGGAGGTGGTGCCCAAGGTCCCCACGGGTGATATTATTTGTTGGAGGTGCCACAAGCCAGGACATATAGCTGCCCGTTGTTCCCAAACCACTGAGCAGATGGACTGCAGCATGGGACGCCGTTGTTCATACTATGCGTATCCAGCCTGTAGTGTGAACTCTCCATCCAACGAGGGACCTCAAGCGTGTCCCGTAAAGGTGAACGGTCGAGCAGTAACGGCACTGTTAGACTCGGGGAGCCTAGTGACCCTGGTGAGGGCCACTTTTCCTCTCCACCTGCTCCCAGGAAAGAAGGTCGGAGTGCGGTGCATACATGGTGATGCAAAGGACTACCCTATGGCCAGGGTGGACATTGAAACGGCATGTGGCACTGAGTCCCACATAGTCGGCGTGGTTCAGGACTTGTTGCACCCTATAATTATTGGCCGGGATTTCTGTTTGTTTTGGGATTTGTGGGGAAATGGTTCTGAGCTCCCTGGCAGGGAACCAGTGAACCCTGGAAGGGTATCACCACACCCAGAGGCAGACAGTTTTCCTTTTTGTGTTCTGGTTGGGGATGAGGAGGAAGTATCCCCTACATCTGACATTCTGGAGTTAGAAGTTACCGGTGAAAATTTTGGGACTGCCCAACATAGGGACCCCACTCTGAGGGAAGCCTTTAATAATGTCACAGTTATTGACGGGGTGGTACAGGAGCCGGGGGCAGACACAAGATTTCCCCATTTTCTGTTGAGGGGGGAGTTGTTGTACCGTGTCACGAAAATACGGGAGGAGTTGGTAGAGCAGTTGATAGTGCCGGGTCCGTATAGACGGAAAGTGTTGGACATGGCCCATTCACACATCTTGGGTGGACACCTGGGGGTGGAAAAAACGCAGGAACGGGTTGTGCAGAGGTTCTATTGGCCTGGGTGTCACCGGGAAATAGTGAACTATTGCAGATCCTGCCCTACATGTCAGCTAACTGCTCCTACTCCTCATTTCCGGAACCCCCTTGTGCCACTGCCCATTATTGAGGTACCGTTCGAGAGAATTGCCATGGACTTGGTCGGTCCCTTAGTTAAATCAGCTCGGGGCCATCAGTATATATTAGTCATCCTGGACTATGCCACACGCTATCCTGAGGCAATTCCCTTGAGAAATTCTTCCTCAAAAAGCATAGCCCGCGAGTTGGTCCATGTCTTTTCCCGGACAGGTCTGCCAAAGGAGATCCTGACTGACCAGGGTACACCTTTCATGAGCAAGGTGATGAGGGAGTTATGCAAAGCCCTGAAGATCTCCCAGTTGAGGACCTCGGTGTACCATCCCCAGTCAGATGGCCTTGTTGAGAGGTTTAACAAGACCCTAAAGAGCATGCTGAGAAAAGCTATAGAGAAAGACGGTAGAGACTGGGATTGTCTCTTACCCTATCTGATGTTTTCCATTCGTGAAGTTCCACAGGCCTCCACAGGGTTCTCACCGTTTGAGCTTCTATATGGCCGACATCCACGAGGACTCCTGGATATAGCCAAGGAAACCTGGGAGGCCGAAGTCACACCCCACAGAAGCGTCATTGAGCATGTGGCCCTGATGCAGCAGAGGATTGCAAAGGTGATGCCAATCGTGAAAGAACACCTTCTCCAAGCACAAGAAGCTCAGGCCAGGGTCTACAACCGGTCTGCAAGAGTGAGGCAGTTCAATCCGGGAGACCGAGTTCTTGTGTTAGTTCCAACGGTGGAAAGCAAGTTCTTGGCCAAATGGCAAGGGCCATATGAGGTTGTCGAGAAACTTGGTGAGGTAAATTATAAAATTCACCAACCAGGAAGACGGAAACCATTCCAAGTTTACCATGTCAACCTCATCAAGCCATGGCAAGATAGAGAGCCGACAGCAACTCCATCATTGTTAAGCAACCCAGAAGGTGAGGTTGGAGCGGTTACTATAGCAGAGACGCTATCAAAGACCCAGAAACAGCAGTGCCGGGAGTTACTCCAGAAAAACAGGGACCTGTTTTCAGAATTGCCAGGATACACGAAGGTCATAGAGCACGAGGTCCTAACAGAGCCACATGTGCGGGTGAATGTGAAACCTTATCGTATTCCTGAGGCTCGTCGAGAAGTTATCTCCAAGGAAGTGGAGCGTATGTTGAGGCTTGGGGTCATTGAGGAATCCAAGAGCGGTTGGTCGAGCCCAATTGTCCTGGTCCCAAAACCTGATGGAGAGTGGAGGTTTTGCAACGACTATCGGAAGTTGAATGAAGTCTCCAAGTTCGACGCTTATCCCATGCCCCGTATTGATGAGCTCATCGAAAGGCTTGGGCACGCCAGATATATATCCACCTTGGATTTGACAAAGGGGTATTGGCAGATCCCCATGGCACAGGAAGCCAAGGAGAAGACGGCCTTTTCGACACCTGATGGATGCTTCCAATATGCCCGGATGCCGTTTGGCCTACAGGGAGCTCCGGCGACCTTCCAGAGGGCTATGGATAGAGTCCTTGCACCCCATAAGGCCTACGCTGCTGCGTACCTAGATGATATCGTCATCTTTAGCCCGGACTGGGAGAGTCATCTGGAGAAAGTCCAAGCGGTGTTGGATGCTATAAGAGAGGCCGGATTTACTATAAACCCGAAGAAGTGCTCCTTGGGTAAAGAAGAAGCTAAGTACCTTGGATACATAGTGGGTCATGGAGAAATAAAACCCCAAATCAATAAAGTGGAGGCAATCCAAACATGGCCAAAACCAGTTTCCAAGAAACAAGTTAAAGCCTTCCTGGGAATCGTGGGATATTACAGGAGGTTCATCCCAAACTTCGCCACGATGGCTGCGCCTCTGACTGACCTGCTAAAAGGGACAAAATCAGTAATGGTTAAGTGGTCCGAAGAAACAGAGTCAGCCTTCCAAGAAATGAAAAACGCTTTGTGTAAGCAACCCGTTCTGATGGCCCCAAACTTCAAGAAAGAGTTTATTCTTCAGACAGATGCCTCAGATGTTGGGGTGGGAGCAGTCCTTTCCCAAGAACTACATGGGGAGGAGCATCCTGTTCTCTATCTGAGTAGGAAGCTGTCCTCATCTGAAAAGAACTACTCAGTCGTTGAGAAGGAGTGCTTGGCCATAAAATGGGCAGTGGACACATTGCGGTACTATCTGCTGGGACGTAAATTTAGACTGGTATCTGACCATGCCCCGCTTAGGTGGATGAGAGAAACGAAAGGAAGAAATGCTAGTCACCCGTTGGTTCTTAGCCCTGCAGGACTTCAGTTTCCATGTGGAACATAGGGCCGGAAAGCTGCACGGTAATGCGGATGCCCTATCGAGAATCCCTTGTTTAGTGGGGGAAAGTGCCAAGCCCCACGGCTTTAGGCAGAGGGGGGAGGTATGTAGCATGGCTAAAGGGTTTGTGGTCGATGGGAGGTATGTGCCACATAAGTGCCTGATTGCTGTAATGTAGCCCGGAGTATTCCTTTCTTGCACATAATCTTGTATATGTGTTTCAGGACCTGTGGTAATGTCAGACCACATGGCTAATCATGTGATGGGTTACTGGGTGGGGTTAGCTCTTTATAAGACTGGCTAATCCTTTACACAGCAGATATGTGTGGAGGTGAAACCCTCCTGAGTGTGTTACGGCTTCAGGACTGAGCCGGATGAACTGGACACTTGCTTTTCTTTGCCTGAACCAAAGGCCCATTTTGCTTTCTGTTATTTGCCACATGGTTTATGAAGCAATAAACCCAGTGAACTTTAAAGGAACACGTCTCCTGAGTGTCAGCCGTCGCAGCTGAGTGAGTGAAATCCTTACAATATATATATGTATGTGTGTATATATAATGTGTGTGTGTATATACATATATATATGTGTGTCTGTATATAATTTTTTTATGGTATCCCCATAAACGTATGCATCCAAAGAATCATATTGCCAGGTGATTTTTTTTTTTTTTTACTGAAAAAATGAAACCCAAGATGCTACGACAGAAATACATTTTTTGTTCCACCATTTTACTGCACTTATATGATACAAGGTGAATCTTGTAAATCAAAACTTCAGATCATCCAGCAATATAACAAGCTTTCGTATGGCTATGTGGATGGAATATTAAAGTTATGGCTCTTGGAGGGGAAAAAGAACAGGAAAAAAATGTGATACAAAAATGGTCTGTTATTAAGAGATTAAAAGGGGTTACCTTTGTGAGATCCCTTTAAATAAGGGAAGCTAACTTCATATATCGCACATTTGTTTGTTGACCTCATGTCTTAGCCGGCCTGGTGCAATTGTCAAAAGACGATCATGCTACAACGATAACGTCGCTCCCATCCTGGTGATCAAAAGAAGAGCCTCAGATGTCGGGAGGTAGGAAGCCATTTTCCTACTGACATGGCTGATGGACCAGGTTCTGCAAATCGATTTGCACCAATTTTAGTAACTGTACGTCATCGTGCCGGAACGGATTAAAAATTAAAATCTGGTAAATTGCCAGTGTTTCTGCTTTATTAACTCCTGGCAGTCTGCGGATATTGACAGGGGGAGCACGTCTAAAGACAGAAGGCAGCTGGGCAAAATAAGGGGCTGTCCATGCAGTGACAGAACTCATGGACCCCAAGACAAAATCTATCTCCAACAGGGCCCCAAACTGGCATACGTCTTTAATAAAACTGTTCTTTTATGAGCCAAAGAGACCTTTTAGGTTCCCCTAAGCTCCGGAGTCCAGGTGCGACCACGACCCGACATCCATCTGATGATCAGAAGTGTCCGATCGTCCTGACCAGCTCTCCATTCTGGCACATAAAGAAGGTCCTTTCGTAGACCACCGTTAGGTGTAACTGTAGTGAGCGTGGGAATTCCAGTCTTACCTGGGCTCTAGGAACTACGTAGAGGACTCCAAAAGTTTGGGTTTTTTTTGACCCATGTGGGAATATCCATGCTATGAAAGACCCATAATGATTGAGGACTCTTTTTAGGCTTTTGCATTGGGGCTCACGAGTTTCACGTTGTGCCACTGCTTATGACATCCATGTGCCCTAGTAGAGGTGTGGTTGTCCTATATCATCCCCCATTAATTTACAGTAATTTGATGGAGATCCTAATATTATACAAGGAACCCTAGTAATTTGAGATCCACACCTGAAGCTGAAGCTCCGAATTCCATCTGTCCTAGATGCACTATACAGCGATATGCACATTCGGCCCATCACCGCCAAACACTTGCATCCACCTTCAGCACAGAACAATATATTGCTTTAGTTATTTGACATTTCCATCTGGAGAGAAGGGGGAAAAAAATCCCTGAAAACCGACCACTGGTTAATTAGGTAACCATGGCAACCTGCATCGCTAGAACAAAGGAAACAAATCATTTTGAACTGGGCTTTGCAATGAGATCCCCGGTAACGGCTCATCCATCACTCCAGGCACAGCAGGGACGTTTTTCTGAATCCTAGGGGGACTTGGTGTATTTATTTACCCAGACAATGTGGAGAAAGGTATTATTATTGCGGCACTTAATAATACCGCTATCTTTACTTCATTTCCGTGGATGTTTTAATTTTTCCTATTCACTTACTGCAAACCATTTGGAAGCAGAAAATTTTTTTTATTACTTCCAGTAATTAAGTGCTTTGCATAAAATTTAGAGAACTGTGTAGTGTTTTTTTTATTTTATAAAGGGCGATTCCAGTAGGATATATTGCCTAGCCATAACCGGGGGCTGACCGCCGTGACGGTGTGCAAGCTTGACCGGTATTTCATTCATTCCCTAAGGGATGGCAGAGATGGCCGAAAGCTGGACCTTCTCTGCCAATACCATAGACCATGAACGGTGGTGAGGAGTCTTTGCTACTCTGCTCCATTCAGGATGAGACTCCCCATTCTTGGGTTCCACAGACCCATTCTTGAGGCTCCCTGTAAGGTATCCCCTTATCCCAAGTACAGGGGATAATGTAATATCTTGGGAATATGCCCTTAATGACGGAGGATGCCAGAGCTCAGTCTGGCGAAGAAACGTTCAGGAAGCACACAGCCAGAAGAACTGCTTTTGTGGAGGCTTCTGCAGAACCAAGAGATTTGCCAACTCTTTGGGACTTCTGTCCAGGAGCCCCTCAAGAAGTTCTGGGAAAGTTAGGTATTGTACTGCCAAATATGATTTACCTTTTAATCAATTCCATTAGTCTGAATGGCAAATGTGTTGGCCGCAAACTGATAGATTTCTCTAAGCTCCATCTGAGGACTTAGAACAGTCACAAAAATTTCAGCAACAAAATTTGCTTGGAAATCCTCATTTAGTTTGAGGCAATTTTTTTTTGTTAAATTAGTATTCTCAAGCTTTAATGTTATCCCCTATCCCAGTGTTCCCCAACTCCAGTCCTAAAGAGCCACCAACAGAACATGTATTCCAGATATTCTTAGAATTGCCTAAGTGATAGTTCCATCACCCGTGCAATACAAAATCCTGAAAACGTGATCTGCTGGTGGATCTTGAAGACTGAAGTTGGGGGAAAACTGGGATAGGGGACAACTTTTCAATCTCTGGGGCTCCGACTGCCGTGGTTTCCAGGAATCTTCAAAGCCCCACCGGAATGGAGCCGAGTTCGATCATGCAAACTGCCGCTACATTCATTGTAATGGAAGGATCGAGAATCAGCCGATGCTCCCTTTTAAGAGTGAATGAGTAGCAGTGCGCATAATCGACCTCCGCTCCATAGGGAATAACATTTATTATGAATTCAGTTGAGACTTTAGCTTCAGATATGAGAAAACTGCCACAAAAATTGCATGCGTGATTCCAACCTTAGGGTCTCCTGGAATTGTCCTAGTGACTTGCACCCATATGGCTTTGTCGTGGACGGGTCTGCTTCATTTATTTCTGACTATATTAATGACCCAATATGGTAATTAGCTGCTCACGCAATCCTGTCGCTTACAGCTTTTATGATTTGGTTCAGTGATCCGGAATGATTGCACAGATCTGGTGTTAATTTTTGGCCATGGGTGCTTCCATATTTGATAGGTCTGGGCTCATTTACCTTTACGATGATAGGAGAAATAGCCCAGACGTCGGCAGCAGTAAAGTCAGTTTGATTAGGTGGAGCTCTATTGAATGCCCTATAATATCGTATTGCAGATTCAGATGATCATTTCTACAGTTCAGGTACGTTGCGAAATGTAAATGTTTTGTCCTATGTCTGTCTAAAATATAATCAAGTGGTGGAGCTACTGCTGTGCTCCTTCATACAACCATGCTGGGAATTTGTTGGGTTCTCAGAATGTTCTTTACTGGCATAGAAAAAGTTACTTATTATTTGTTGTAACCCCATTATCTGCCATCTGGATCCAAGGGAGGAACAGCAGGGGTGTGAACAGTTGGAGCTCCACCACTGGGAGAATGGGAACCAAGATTGGTCCATTTGACTCAGGATATTTGTTAGGTATTCATGTGCCACCCATGAGAAGCCACATAGAACTCTCGGGCTACTTTGTGGCCACTGATTGTGACGTTAAAGCATATGACCAAATCTTAATAGATCATTAAAATACCGACGGTATAATAGATGGAAAAATAAAACTGTTGTGGATACTATAAAATTATATTTGGTCTGACTTTTAGCATCTTAGACACTTTTTAGTTCTGGTCGTGACATAGTCTTTTACTTATAAAACTATTGGTCACTTTTCAAAATATTCTTTAAGTCCAAGAATTTCCCCAATTTAAACACTTTTTAGGTCAGGGCCACAATGAGATATTTTTGTTGCACAACAGGTTAATTTTAATTATTGAGCTACAGCTTCAGTCCAAATGATGGAATAATTAACTGTCTAGTGACTAAAAAGTCTTCAAATGTACTTAAATTAAGTCTATCACCAAGTCACATGTCGGATGATTAATTTGGTGCATGTTTAGACACTTTACCATTAAACGCCTCTTGATTGCCTTACATTTTTGGCATAATTGGGTGCATGTTGTGGCATTCTAAGCCATACACCTCCATGAAAAGAATCCCCCCTCATCCCCTACCTTCATTGATAGGACTAAAACTAGTTGTGCCAATTTTCTCCAAATTTTCATACAAACCGGCGAGGCTCGTAAATCTACAATACCGAGTTGTGTGCTCTCTTGGGAACAAGATTTGTGGTTAAAACCAATCAAAAGAGGTAAAAATAAGTCTTGTTTTGTTGTTTTTGACCTCTAAATATAAAAGGCACAAACAACAATCTAACATAAAAGGTTGGTCTAAAAAAGGCTTCAAATTGTTTTGGGTCATGTCCATTGTTCTTAACTTTGCTTCTAACTTGTCTAAAGTTTGCTTTCTGTCCTTCTTGTTGCAGCTGTATAATGTTACCGGGAAATGTGCATGTGCCAAATATTCAATCTTTTTCTGTATAACTGCAGCACTAAAGTCCCGACCCCCATTAAATCCTCAAAGTTGTCCCTCTGAACGAGCTCTCTGTTGTGTCTTACTCTATGTGGTCTGTCTAACTTGCATAATGTTCCACTGTTTGTTCTCTTATTTACTTTAGCTGTGAAGTTCTTCTTCTTCACTTTTTAATGTCGTTTCTTTCTGATTTGCCTTTACTCTGTCTGTTTGTGATTTCAGTGGACTTCTCTGTGTCAAAAATCTACTTTTAGAAGCAGAGACTATTTAGGAGCCATGAAGGTACCCCCCTCATGTCGCAGGAAGGTGTAGTGAGTGAGAAACACTCACGCATTCTGCATGTTTCTGACAAGTCAACTCATAAGCATCATCGTTGCCTACTGACACATTAAAACAATCAGTTCATGATATGGATTGTTCTACTACTAATAGGCCATTCACAATCTCGAGAAGACCATTTATGAAGCTGATCCAGGGTGTAAAAAAAAAAAAAAAGGCCAATCTGCATTTCAGATCTTTTCTTCTTTTTTTGTGCCATCTGTTATTTTTTTTGTTGTACTTTGTTCGTCTGGCAGTTAATGTTTTTATTTAGTTTTGCTCTTTTTTTTTCTCTTTTATGTTATTACTTTCCCACCTCCTCCTGAAAATCTTTATGAAATTTGCTCAGTAGAAAATAGTACCCAATGAATGACGAAATGGTTTTGAGGGTCCATCAAGGAGACAACAAAGACTTCAAAGACCCTTAAGTAGACCTTTTTCCTTAGGCCGGGGTCACACTTGCGAGTTCAATGCCAGAAACTCAGATCAAGTCCTGGCACTGCCGCCGGCAATCGGGACCGGCGGCAGTGCCGGGAATTGATGCGAGAGACTCGCGCAAGTTTCTCGCATTGAACACGCAAGTGTGACCCCGGCCTTACTCTGGGAATATGTAGTTGAAGGCTTATTGTTGGTAAGGTATTTCATGATGACAATGATCTTAGAGAGAAAAAAAAAATCGAAGATGGAAATTTAGGAAGGGTAGAAGGATTGCTTCTCAAAGTCAACCCTGCTTTAAGTGGAAGTTACTGGACCCATTTCTTCCACAACCAGCAATTACTCCTACATGGAGTGTACGGCTAATTGTGGTCATATGGACAGATACTCAAGTCT